>NC_141624.1:44219223-44519223 GCF_047967505.1 Dipteris shenzhenensis | reverse complement strand
TGACCCTTTGGTCACCTTGAGTCTATGCTCGAACTTTTCTTGGCAGTCCTGTACCAAATTATAAGCCTCTATTACATATTGTTTCTCAAAGGCTGGGTTTGGATAGGTTTCCTTATATGGGAGTGGGGGTGCAAGGCCTTGGGTCTACACTAGCTTGTTTACACCTGAGCTTGGAGGTACTTTCGGGTCACCCTAGGTGGAATCACGTGCATTTGAAGGCAGCGGAGGTAGCAAGTGTGGTTGTCTCCTCATTGGAACCATCTTGAATGAGCACCTTGTCAGGCCCATCACCTACCCGTATGGCTTTCTTGGACCGGGCTTGTAGATGTTGAGAAACCTTAAGGCCTTACAATAGGGGCCCTTTATCCTTCCTTGCTTGTTTCCTCATTGCCCTACCTATGGCTGTGGCTTGCATCCTTGTGATGACCTTTAAGGGTACCGTGGCCACCTGGCATTGTTTCATGTTGTGAGCAAGTTAACCCTAGTGCTCTTAGGCAGGGTGACTGGGGTTGCTAGTCTTCTCAAGGGGCAATCTTTAAACAAATGCTCGATTTTGCACCCTGCACACAAGAATTTGATAGATACAGATGTATGGGGTAATGCACAGACCCGCAACATCAATGGTTCACTTTACTACTTGACTTTCATCGATGACTACATCAGATATTGTTGGGTCTACTTTCTGAAAGAGAAATATGAAGTCTTTTCTAGATTTCAAGAATTCAAAGCCATGGTTGAGAACCAGACAAACAGAAAGATCAAAGTCATGAGATCAATTAGAGGAGGTGAATATATGTCTTCATCATTCATGAGCTTTTGTAGAAATAATAGCATTTGAAGAAAATTCACTTGTGCGGATACTCCTCAGCAGAATGCAAGAGTTGAAAGGAAGAATGAGACTTTAGTAGCAGAAAGTGCTAGAGAAATTCTTAATGAGAAGCATCTTTTAAATCAGTATTGGGCAGAAGCAATTGCCACTACAAACTACCTGCCCGACTAAATCAATTCAGGGTATGACACTTTATGAAGTATTCACTGGACATAAGCCACACATTGGGCATCTCCATATATTCGGTTGCATAGCATATGCCCACATACATGATCATCATCGCAGAAAGTTGGATGTGAAGTCACATAAATGCATCATGGTTGGCTACAATGAAGAAAGTAAAGCATACAAATTGTATGATCCCATCAACTGCAAGGTCATTATCTCTAGAGATGTAATCTTTGATGAGGAATCATAATGAAAAACATCAAATACACAGGACATAGACACACCGATTACACAGTCATCTACTAAAAAGGTTGATGAAGAAGAGCAAGAATTGTCAAAGATACCTTGTGAAGAGCAGCAACTCAGATAGTCTACCAGGGAAAGCAGACCACTAGCCAAATTGACATATTCTCAAAAAGGCAAAGCAATTTAGGTCAAAACCATCAATTATGCTCTTATGACTACCATCATGGCTACAGTGTACTCGAAGATGCGATTGACAAGCCAGAATGGCAAACTGCTATGAATGAAGATATGTAAGCTTTGTACAAAAACAACACTTGGGAATTATGCGACTTCCACTAGGAAAGAAGGCCATAGCAAACACATGGGCTTACAAAGTGAAGTACAACCCAGATGGTAGCATTGAAAGATATAAAGCTAGACTAGTTGTAAAAGGATTTGCACAACAATACGATCAAGACTATGATGAGACTTATGCTCCAGGTTCTTGATATCACTAGTGACACTCAATAGATGGAATGTGTACCAACTAGATGTCAAGAATGCCTTTCTCAATGGTTATCTAGATGAGGAGGTCTACATGCGACAACCAACATGCTATGTTAAGCCAGGAAAAGAGAATCAAGTTTGTTGTCTAAAAGAAAAGTCTCTACAGCTTAAAGCAAGCACCTAGAAGCTGGTACATCAGAATTGAGAAGTATTTTGCTAATCTGGGATACATGAAGTCCAATGTAGGTCACACTCTCTCATACAAAGTTTAAGGGGAAGACATCAATATTGCACTTTTGTCCATAGATGATCTGATTGTGACAGGAAGGAATGATAGCTTCATAAAGAAGTTGACACAAGACTTATTTGTATAGTTAAACCTGAAAGATCTTGAACTTATACACTATTGTCTTGGTATTGGGTTCTGGAGAGACTTAGACAACACCTTTATGAGTCAACTAAAGTATGTTGGCAGTCTCTTAGTTTCATATGGTAGATTGCAAGATTGCAGCCACTTCCATGGAACAGAGTTTGAAACTTACAAAAGATCCAAATAAGTCTATAGTCAATGACAACTACTATCGGCAACTCATCGGATCTCTTATATATCTGACTATCACATGGCTAGATATTTGTTATGCAATAACCTCACATAGTTTATGGCAAATCCAAAACAATCTCACTAGAATGCAGCCAAAAGAGTCTTGAGATACATCAAAGGTACAAGACAATTTGGATTAGAATACATCCAAGGTTGCATGGATACTATGATAGTGACTATGCAAGAGATCATGAGACCAAGAGATCCACACAAGGATATACATTTTTCCTTGGTAAAGGTGACTATATCATGGTTGTCAAACAAGCGACCAACTTTTTCTTTGTCTTCAACTGAAGTAGAATATAGGGAACTCACTGCAGGTGCATGTGAGGCTATTTGACTCAGAAGACTATTGTTAGAAATAGACTACTTTGATGAATTAAAGCCAACAACAATATCAATTGGCTTAAGCATTGGCGAAGGATCTAGTATATCACTCCAAGACAAAGAGAGCATTTCATTAGAGAAAGAGTATTACTTGGTGACATCACAATGCAGCATTATGATAGCAAAGAAAATGTTCCAAACATCTTTACCAAACCACTTGGCAAAGAGTTTTTTGAGAAGCACTGACAAGCTCTTGGTTTGACATAGAGGAAGGACATTCCCATTAAAGGGGGGTGATAGAATGTAATGCTCAATCTTTCTTCCATTCCTAGAATCATCATCTTGAGGGAAGGCCTACTTCATGATGTTGTTCTTGAGGGAAGGTGTTGAGGAACCATCTCAACATCATGTGTGCAATATTGTGCATAGACTAACACATAGAGTGCTATAAAAGAAAGGGTTAGGAACCCTAACCCTAACCCTGAAGGGGTTTATATATATTCAACTTTTTCAAATAAATCTAGTGTATAGTTAGTCATTTGTGGTGTGCTCCCTAGTTGTGCCCTCTCTCCCCATCTCTACTCTTCTCCTCTCATCTCTCCATATTTGTTCATCTTGTTGTTTCCTTTCAAAGAAGACTCTTGTTAAACTACTGCATGCTCTCTTGGCTTGTCTTCCAGAAATATTTTCTTGTGATTTGCATTGGGAATATCTTCATCTTGAGACGGTGATCGATCATCATCTGTAACCTCACTCCATGGAACATTAGATGGGAGACCATGCAACTGAGATGGTCTAATGTCCTTGGCTACTTCCATAACCCCGGTACCAACTTAGAAGGTAGAAGAACCTGCTGGGCCTATGCGACAGACGCCTGAGTAAAAGCATCTGTATGTTGAATAGATAGGCCATAGAGCTTTACCTTTTTTCCCAACCATGGTCCATGATTGCTCCTGTGAATCTTCGAAAGAACCAACTCTTGCTTGTGGAATGATAATGGATTGATCCTTAGTGCTTTGTTCTCTTGCCGACACCTGCACCACGCTATCTTGTCGAGCAGCCTCCGTATTCTCCTTCTCCTCCTGCATCCCACCATTCAAAGGCCTTTCCTCAAGCTATTCTTTTTGGGATCCACTGGATTTTGAAAGTCTGGATAGATAATTGTGAGCAAAATGAGTTGTTTGCTTATAGATGAAACATGAATTGGAGAATGGACCAAAACAAGGTAGTCAATAGAGTGAGAGAGAGAAAACGCGAGCGAGCCCAAAAAAGCGAGCGACAATTAGTTGAGTGGTTGGAAAATCAAGCAAGCAAAGAAAGAATCTAAGTGTTTTATAAATTAGTTTCTTGAAGTATAAAGTATTCAAAAGGGTAGTTATGTGTCACATTTCTTGAAATTAAGTAGTCTAAAGTTAAGGACTATTGTAACATGACCCCATTTGGGTTTGGCAATTACACCGAGGTCACTCATAAGCATGTAACATAGCTCTTTAGTGCATTGAGGGGTATTTTTTAGTGGGGGGACTTACATGCTATTTTATGTGCATGAGGGGATTTATAAAATAGCAACTTAATGTAATTTACACATGTAGATTTATGAAGGAGTGTCACAATTTTAAGATTGAAAATGTAAACACGTATAGGGGTTTAACCATTTACATGAGAAAATGTAAAAAATTAAAGAATTGGGGTAATTTTTAACACATGCTTGCTTGCATATGCTTTATGGGTTTATGAAGAGTGATCCCAAGAGTGCAATTAAAAGGTAGAGGATGTTAAAATTTGGTCCTTATTATGGGAAACCTTGCTTTAAACTTGGAGCAAGAAATTGGACAGAATTTCACAAAATTCATATTCTGATGCACACAAATTTTTTAGATGGTGCAAAAAAGCATGATATTCATCTAAATCATGCCTTGTCATTTGATTTGATATGTAACATTATGCCATTTATATTTGACAATCAAAAGATGCAAGGATGTTAAAAGCTCATATTTTAGGCCAAAACAATCAAATGTTGACATCTTGCAAAAATACAGGGATGTGAAAATGTCCTTGGTTGGGCCATTTTCAAATCCTTGTATCTTTTGATTTACAAGTCCAAACAGGGTTAGCTACATATCAAATCAAATGACAAGGCGTACTTTAGATGATTATCATGTCTTTGTGCACCATTTAGTACAATTTAATGCACCAAAATATGAATTTGTGGTCAATTTGTTGCATTGGAAAGATTAGCGGGAGGTAAAAATAAATCATTACGGAAGGATATTTTGCAGGAATAAAGAAACATGGGTTTTGTTCCAAGAGTGAACAGAGTTAAAAAAGGTAAGCATTTACATATGCATGGAATCCAGACTAATCCATGCAAGGAGTCCTTGGAAATACCCCACTTGTGTGGAAGGTTGCATTGATGATCTCAATTAATGCACCAAAATATGAATTTGTGGTCAATTTGTTGCATTGGAAAGATTAGCGGGAGGTAAAAATAAATCATTAGGGAAGGATATTTTTGCAAGAACAAAGAAACATGGGTTTTGTTCCAAGAGTGAACAGAGTTGAAAAAGGTAAGCATTTACATATGCATGGAATCTAGACTAATCCATGCAAGGAGTCCTTGGAAATACCCCACTTGTGTGGAAGGTTGCATTGATGATCTCAATTACTCTAGTGGAAAGAGAGAACTTGATTGCAGTAGGGTTTGTCTTTGATACAGACAATGAATTAGAAATTAAACATACAAATTGTCTCATGGATAATGTGAAATTAGTGTTAGTGGATTTATAGTTATATGCATATTTAACCTTCTAGCATTGAGGAAACATATGGACTTTTGAATAAGTTATTATTTTTTCCTACTGAAATGGGGGATTTATAATTCTTTTATTATTTTTTATCGCTCGCTTTTTTTGGCTCGCTCGCTTTCTGGTAATCCTTGATCAGAACAAACTTTGATCTCAGTGGACATTCCACCTAGAAGACACACTCGTAAGGACTCTAGTGTGTTATGGCCTTGATCCCATAGGATTCGGGCATGCTTTGATCCAAACTCGAATTATGTCTACAGGGGAATATGAAGTACCCTGCCCAAGGATGCTACAATTATGTCAAAATCTCCAAGTAACCAAGACGGAAAGTGAGGGAAGTCCACCCAAAGAAGACAACCACTAAAGATGAGCTCGTCGATACTAAAGGCAGGATTCCAGGGTACTAGCCAGCTCATCTCAAACTTCTTCAGCAGCACACCAAAGCAAAAAGAAACCTCTCCCTAAAAACTTAGCAAATATGAGCTTGGAAGGCTATCAAACTCATAAGTGATAAACTCGCCCAGCTCCATCATTGTCAAAACTCTGCCAGTGAAGAATAGGTATAATCCACCGTGCACAAGCCTTTCGAGCTCCAACTTAACCACTTTCATCAAAACTTCACACTCCACAGAGTGCCACTTACTTGCATCAAACTAGCCTTTCCTCTCTGCCTCCTTGTTTCTCCTGTCTACCAAAAGCCTCAAAGCTTCTTGTTCTTCAAGCAAAGAGAATCCACCTTGCTTCCTCTTGGCTAATGTCTCTATGTAAGACGACGAGGAGTGCTTCTCCCCTTTCTTCACATCACCGGATTTTTCCCATGTGATTTGCACCCACCTCGATACTCTCACCTCGACTCTCTTCACTCACTGAGACCTAGGGATCCTCACTGACCATGTCTCGAACACGTTTCAGACATCTTTTCCTCATCTCAGATCAATGCCCCAAACGCTTAGCCTGCATGCACCTCAAGCTCTCCTCAAACTCTTAAAGAGAGTGCATGATGGTTGTGACCTTTTAAAAGGACGTGTAATTTGGCATAAAGTTGAAAATGTGACAACCATAAATTTGTGTCCAACGACCATTTGTTCTATTATTAGATGCTACAGAATGCCCACCTTGATGCGCATATCACTCAGCTCCTATAATGCTGAGCCCAAGTTTGCCTACTTCCACTTATGTTTTTCTTTCATCATTTTGATTCCTGAATAGAGAGTTTCTTTTTGGCGAAGTTATTTCACAAGACCATTTCTTGTTAGTGAAACCATGTCTCATGCTAGTGACCTTCTTTTCATCCTACCATTCTTTTTGGCTTGCGCCCTGCGGGTAGCCTTAGGAACGATGCAATTTGGGCAAAGCAAAAATTAGTCATTTTTAGAATTTTTATGAGTGCACTTTGCCTATCGGACAATATGTTCATATGTGGCTTCTCTTCTTCATTGCATTCAATAGGCATTTGTAGAATTTTTCCAAGTGCATTTTTTCTATTGGACAATATGTTCATATGTGGCTTCTCTTCTTCATTGGACTTGAATGCAAACTTTTAAAGTGGTTGACTCTCTCTCTCTCTCTCTCTCTCTCTCTCTCTCTCTCTCTCCCCCCCCCCTTTCTTCATCTCCTCAAGTCTTCCTACACACCATCTCCACCTTTTCTCCCTCCCCCCCCAACACACACCCCCCCTTCCCCCCCCCCCCCCCTCTCTCTCTCTCTCTCTCTCTCTTTCTCCCCCTCTCTCCCCTTTATCTCTTGCAGTATTCCTCCACACCATTTGCACTGGATTCTTTTTTGTTTGCTTTTTCAAAATCTTGGGCAGGCCTTATGAATGATTAAATATCATTCACCTTGTTATTTGGAGGTGACGCGGGCCGAGAAAGTAAAGGTTATTTTGCAAGCTCATTTCTTAAGGCAAGGCTTAGGTGCTAGTTCTTGTCATGCATGATGAAGTAACGGTTTTGAACCTAGTGGGTGATTGTCATCATCATGAAGTTAAAACTCCTCCACTAATATTTTTTGGTTTTGGCTCCAATCTCCTCATGCCATAAGGGGTTGTCTACTGAGATGGAAGAGCAATCATCAGAGAATGAAAAGTTTATCCTCACGTCAGGGGTGCTCTAATCAGGTGGATCTCGTGATGTGTTCTCATCCTTGGTCTCATCGTTCACTTTGGCCTCTTGCAAGACATTATGACACCTCTCTCTCTCTCTCTCTCTCTCTCTCTCCATCTCTCTCTCTCTCTCTATATATATATATATATATTAAGCACACTAATCAGTTAGGACCATTGAGAAAACATGGGCCCTTGGATTTAAGGTGATGAATATAAGCCGTTAGATCAATTCAATTACATTGTTATCGTGGAGATCACCCCATGATGGAGCTTCTCTCCAAATCTCTCCCTATCTACCCTCATCGAGATTGTCTTTCACTAAGCCAAATATCATGTCTCCGTTGATCTGTACTTTCCTTCCATAGAGGCCATGTGTGTGTGCCTTTTAAGCATCCATAACTTCTTAGACAGTGGCAGGTTTTCATGATTCTTGAGTTGGGTATCCCTTGCTACACGCAAGTTCATGTAGACCCTATCTTACAAAGGCCTAAAACTCTACAATAAAAAAAAGCCGAATGCACCATCCTCGCCAGAGAAAGCCCATGAATTTGATAGCAAATGGCACAAGATATTTCATGTAGGTAGTAAAGCAAGAATGCTCAACGTTCTCACCACATTGATGGACGGACAACACCATCTGCAACTTCATCCCATATTTCTTCTTTAGAGGTAATCTCTCAAAGACCACTCAAGTGGTATACGCCTTTGTATAGCCTTCGTAAGCTGTGGTCGAGGATCCTATACTTATTATGATGCCCATAGTTATATCTGTACCATTTATCCACCACTTCTTCAATGCCTCACTTAGAATAACATTATCTCCAAAACTCTGTAGTACCTCATTCTGTAGCTCATTGTTTGTCGATGGCACCATTGATTACGGGGCATCACAAATAATATATTCTTCACAAGAAACATAGGCCTCGTAGGTTCTTCGTTGAGATTCTCGTAGGTTGAATTAAGATTCACACCTTGAACCCGCATCCATCCTCATTTAAGTTTTTACAAGCATTAGTACGATCTCGGAGATCAACTGACGCAGCTTACATATTTTGATCCAACCTTTTGTAGTCTCATCTGTGTTGTATTGTATATGTACATGCCCAATGCTAGGCACAATCTGATTCTTCAAAAGATATGAATAGCCAGTAATTCAATATCAGGTAACTCCAGAGCTTTGATTGCAAAGAAGCATTTGTAAGGAAGCTTCACGCAAGCCACATGGAGTGCAAGTTTGCATGCATTTTGTGTTTTCATTACAATGCTAAAATGTTGTAGCATCTCCTAGACAGTGGAAGAATCATGAGATGGAGTCAATAAGCATGGATTTGTCAAATCCCTGCAATCAAAAATTTCATATATGAGCTACTGCCTAAAACATATGAGATGCCTTTTTGGATACATCAGCCACTTAAATGTATGCAATGAATTAATGGAAAGGGAAGTAGTGGCCCTGTTAAGAATTTCATGGATGGAATATTAGCAAGCAAAGGACCGAAGCAATCATGGAAATGCATTCAAAGAAGGCCAAAAGAAATAGTAGGGCCTGCGTTAATGGCGGTCTGAACAACCTCTATGATGATGCTTTTGACATTGTGGCATGCAGAATGGTAGAAAACCATAATAAGCTAGGCCAGGAGCGGGGTGGCAATGAAAAGGATGAGGAGAATAGCATGAGGTTGTAATAGCCATCATTGGTGCAAGCAAGGTTAAAAAATGATGAGAAGAAGGCTATACAATAGATTGATGAGAGGACTCTACATGAACGGGCATTTATAGAAAGCAAGCGAAGGTAGGAGTATAGAAACTTTGTTTTTGCAAACAAGCAAGATGTGAGCACACAGGCAAATGCATTGTTAGTAAGAGGAAAGCTACAAACAATAGTGATATGCACAATATGTGTTGTGTTAATGGGAATTGTTTCTCAAAATTTAGCGGTATCAAGGGATAGAATAGCAAACATCTTCAAGCTTAATGAGAGTTATGTGAGGAGTTGAGGTAATCTACATGTAGGATAGGCAATTAGACTTGTATCTTCTCTCAGGTATAGATCAAAAGGCCTACCTCTCCAAAGCAACTACAAGAGGTGCACTTGCAAATCGATTGTCTGACATTCATTGCGATGAGGTACGAGTTGGGTGAAACTTCGTCATTTGAGTCATAACTTATCGTTGAGAAATAACTTGCATATGACTTTTTAAGAATTGAAAAGCATGCAGATCTTGTGCTCAACTATGCGATGTTCTTTCTTTGAACGGGCAAATGGATGAGCTGTGAACATTCCAAAGGTGCAGTATGCAAGCAATTCCATATCTTTGTTGCAAGTAAGCTATGAATCATAATCTTAATATGGGAAGATAGGTTGTGCAAATTTGATACTGATTACAATTCTACATTGGTTACTATTAGTTCTTCAGTTGCAAATTGCAATCCGTGTGAAAAAACATTTGAATTGTGAATTCTATGGTAGGAAAGGCCATCAGCGGTTCCTTTCATTATTGAGATATGGCTTTGCCAGCATGGTATGTGATTCTTGTTGTATCTCTTTTGAAAAGCTAAAAATCACAAGCTATCCTTAACGATTGTCAATGCATTGCAAAATCTATAGATGACTAGCATGATTGTGAATGGAGGAACAATTGGAGGATCCATGAGATCTCCTTCGATAGCTAGCCTGACTACTATCAAAGAAAGGTTGATATCATTTTTGTTGACAATAGTGATTTCCCATGACTCTTGAGGATCATAACCACCCATTTTCCAGAGCTTTATTTGCCTACAAACGCTATACAAAAGGCATAGCTTGATTTTTAGCTTGAGTGTGTGAATCTCCCATCTAGACATCAATGTAGTTTCACTTTGCTTGTAGTTTTAGGCAATGGAGAAGGAAAATTCCCCCCCTATTTCACCATAGTTTGATTTTTTATTGGAGTTAAAAGAGGAAAAATTCGGAGAGCTAGATTTTCTCCCAACAGTCTCAGGATAACTTAAGTTTTTCTAGTGACAAGAGTTTCAACTTTCAATCAATTCAACTTTCAATCGGTAAAAACCACTCTCTCTTACTCGCACATAGGGCCAAATGGCCATCTTTCTTCACATTTTTTTGGGGGTAATTTCTCTCCATGGCTCCAATGGGACATTCCTAAAAAATGTTTTTGAAAAAAAAAGGTCATTTGGCCTTATGCACAAGCAAGAGAGAATTTGGGTGAGCCGAAAAATGTATATGCAAGCAGGAGCAAGTTTGGGCTAGATGTCATTCCTATCAGGCCCCAATTTGCCCCTGCTTGCACATAGAGCCAAATGGCACAAATTTGCTACAAAATAAAACAAAACTAAAACACCAACCTAATGCTTAATTAGATAGTGTTTTTCTCTTTTTCGATTTTTTGAAAACGTATCCAATGTAGCTTCTAATGCAAATTTTTGGTCGATCAACATTGCAAAGTGTGGCTCCCAGCACGATAGCTCACAATTTGTGGTTTTCCATGAATAAATTTTCAAGACGTGAGTAGCCACAACACGAGTGCACATAGATGAACAACACAAATCAACATTTGTAGTCTAGAGGAGAGTATAGAAAGGAGAAGTAAAGGACAAAGATGTAGAGGCTTAAGGGGAAATAATCCGATGATGAGCCATGAAGTTCAAGTGCTGATCTAACTAAGAAAATAGCACACATTGAAGTGGGCAAGGAAGCTATGGATGTGAGATACAAGGGAGAGTTTTGATTCTTTAGCTCTTCCTCTAAATAAGAGATCTGCAAAGATCATGGTTGAGAGCCACATGCATATAATTGTGTGACCTACTAATGATCTTGAAGCGTTGCATAACAAGCAACCAATTTCATCCCAAGCAAGCAGAGTGCAAAATGGGCAAGGAAGCAATGACTTCAAATTAGCAAATCGTTGATTCATTTTCTTCGTACCCATGGCTTGCCACAGGTTGAACAACCAAAGAATAAAGAGAAATACCCAATTGTTGTTTAACTCCAACCATAGCATAAGTAGTAGGTCAAAGAATCATAGAGTAGGAAGAATTACCTGATTGCTGTTGTTGACATTGCTACAAGCTATAATAAAGGAAGAAATCAACTACTATTAGGTTCAACATAGATGTACAAACTTTGAAAAAAGCTTTAACACTTCCTTTAAAAAACCATCAAACTAGGACAATGATGAAGTGAGGAAGGATACAAGGAAGGCAGGAACGAGAGAGAGAGAGAGAGAGAGAGAGAGAGAGAGAGAGAGAGAGAGAGCGCTTTCATGTAGAATTTTAAAACAAAGTTGAATTTGCACTTTTTCATCATAACAAGGGTGCATGCATCTCATGGGTTTAACGAGTCTTTAGACATTGTCAATTGTTTAGTAAGAAATAATAAAAAAGAAACGCTTTGAGGACTCGCAAGATCTAGGCTTTGCTAAGGTTCTATAGTTAATTTGCATGCTCACACTGACTGCGAAGCCACTGCCTTTTTTATTAAAAGACTATAATCTAAAACTAAAAGGTAAATCGACGTTATTTTTTTCTTAAAGGTTTTACAAATGATACCTACAAAGTTTTGATGTCAACTTTCTGGGGGTTTTTTGGCTTTATTTTTATAAACAGATCCAATAAACGACAATCTCTTCACTGGTAGGCATAAAGCCCTTTCAACAGGAAAATTGATTTTTTTAGACATGTGAATCTGCTTTATTGGCAAGCGGCTTTCCGGATAGCAATTTTTTTTTTCAGGCAATGGCTTCAGCAGGCAGTTAATAGGCGAATCGGCTTTAGTGCCTTGCTCACAAACGAACACGTGAGACTTGGATGAGTGGCCGAAAAGCTTGAAGTGACTTGAAGACTTGTAGCAAGAGGAAGCCGAGGCAATCGTTCTAGGGAGAGCTCAAACATGGAGGGAGAGTGGAGTCCTTGAATTGATTTATAGCCATGTTGGAGGGAGGTAAAAAGCACACACAAGCTAAAAGCTAAAAAGCCAAGAGCCGCACTTAACAACCATCTAAAGTAGAGGTTAAAAATTTTAAAAATTCCTAATAAAAATTCCTTAAAAACTAATAATAATCACAAAATTCCCACTCAACTCAATTTTAAAGCACTGTCTCTATGAGAGCCAATGCTAATAAATAGGAAAGCTTTATGCCGTGGCTAGCCATGGGTTTCCCACTAGTATATATATATATAGAATGACCTAGGTAGCATATATTCTCTCACGAGTTGAAGCCAAGTTTGTTAGGAGTGGCTCTCCTAGAGAGAGTGCTTAAGGATTGAGTTGGGGAGAAGTTTTGTGATTAATCTTTTATTTTTGGATTTTTATGAAATTCCCAAACTCTAGTTTTGGGTGAGTGAGGACGTTTGAGCTTTTTCTAGCTTCCTGCAGCACCTCCTCTCTCCAATAGGCCTAGTTTTCTTTGGCTACTTCGCTTTCAGATCTTTCGAACACCAGTTTCGTCTCTTTCCTCAACAGATTTCTCGGTTTGCTTCGGCCAATTCGCATCCACAATTGCTTCCCATCTTCCGATCTATCTCCTGCACCAGTTTTGGAGATTTCTCGGTTTTCTTCCGCCAATTCGCATCCACAATTGCTGCCGATCCGATTCGTCTCCTGCACGAGTTTCGTCTCTTTTCTTGGGAGATTTCTCGGTTTTGCTTTGGGCAATTCGCATCCAGAATTGCTTCCGATCTTTCTATTCATCTCCTGCACAAGTTCACTATCCGTCCCTCTTTTCTCGAGAGATTTCTCGACTTTTCTTGCTCTTTTTGAGATCTCAACCTCCTGCTGGCTTGCGCAATTTCACATGATGCCTTCTTTGCATCTGTAAAGTCCCAGCCGAGATCGACACGACCAGGCTTTCAGTGAGGAGGATAAAGGTAGTGTCCAAAAGGTAAGTCACGTTTTTCCTGCAACGACTAGAGGGACTACAGCTCCAGAAAGCCAAAGCGTCCTTCTCTTCCCGCTTGTCAACCATCCAATGGTGTGCCCAGGCGAGGAAGCCAAAGCGCCCTTCTCTTCCCGCTTGTCAACCATCCAACGGTGTGCCCAGGCGAGGAAGCCTTGACCCTGGGGCAGGAAATAAGGGTACAAAAACTTTATTTCGAGAGCATACCACTACACAAACGTGTGTGAAGAAATAATTTCCCACAAATCAGCAGGTCGGCAGATCTCTCAAGTCCGCAGCTGATTCGCTAAAAAAACCTGCCTCAGATGAAGGGCTTCATCAACAGTTGAAGCTTTTGCACTAAGAAAATCCTGCATAGGTACGATGGAACTAAAATCAAATTGCGAGCTTGTGGTGACTACTGGAAATATCTCAAGGAAGGTCCTACATGCATCATTGTGGTGAATTACCTGTTGTTCAAATTAGGATTTTTTAACAGGTATTTTCTTGAAAAATGTGATAACATTGTCTTCATTCTGCACAGCCACTCGGCAACATGAACCAAAGATGAACCAAAGATGTCTGGCATACCTCAGATTGCAGGAGTTGATTAGCACTTTAAATCCATTCAAAGGTGCTCTTGCAGGCGATTACCGGGATGTAGTCAAACCAATGAAGCGAATTCGGATAATGATCCTGGTGCGTAAAGTCTAAATTTACCTGCACCTCAGCATCATACCAGCTACTACTGCCGAGGCCACATCAAAAGCATGTAGGAAATTCTCAAGAAAGTAAAAGAAGTGCCTACCACTGCATCTCTCACTACCACGAAAACAGTGATGTCTACCAGCGAGACCGAGGTGCCAGTTCCTGCTAAAGCGGATCGAGATGCAAGCCTCCTTAAGTCTGCTTCTTACTGGCTCGAGCAGTTTAAGCTGGCCGAAGTGATCAAGAAACACGCAGTAGCTATTGGTTTCTTTTGCCTAGCAGTTGAGTGTGAAGCTGAGGTACGCCATATTGTTATAGAGAGCACTGAATTAATAAATTAGGCCTTTGTTACTCGAGGAATACTAAATTGCACCACAGCCATGCTGTCTTTCTTTTTGCCAACTTTTGTTACATAGACTAATGAGCTCACTTGTTTTGATGCTCAGAGAAGAGTTGATATCATACAAAATAAGATACGCGCTTTGTTTTAAAAGCAACTATCAATCAAGTGATGTTGTGCTATGGAGTCATGGAAGAATGCCATGAGTCTCTGTTTGTGGATGCACCTGCCACTACATTTTCAGACATTGATAATACAGCACGTGTAATTTGCTTCGGCAATGAAGTGGCTGAGTCTCAATCGCTAGCCATACAGATCAATGAATCAAGCTGTCTGTACACATCCGACAAGGACTCGAACGAGATTATCAGAAAAAATATTAGAAGTTCTCTAGAGGAAATTTTGCAGCAAGGAAATAATTCTGGTATACAGAGCTGATGGCTAACTTATTTTTCCTTTTGGCATTCAGGCAGTTCTAGGTCCTGCATGTATATCTGCTAAGAAACTTCAATTTATGGCTTCTTAAACGGGTTTCTGCAAGGCTAACTGCAACCTTCCATGCTAGAATTTATGCTAGTGATCCTTCTATGACTCTTGAATACGTTGCTATGTGCCTTGTTTGCACATAAAAAGTGAACCAGATAAAGTTGGTAGTTAGGCGTGGATATATCTTGACTGCTAGCAAGTCTTGTTGACATGAATATCGATGAAAAAGAACAATCAGCTTGAATTGATCAGTTTCATAGAGAAGCTAAGTTACCTTAAAGTAGGGGGCCTAAGAGTGAATATATACACATTCTCTTATTGGAGAAGATCATGTTGGACCAGTGCTTTGATGGCATGCAACTGAGTTACAATCATCATGTGCATCCTGTCCTTGTGATGAGGCAAGCCTGCTGGCAGCACTAGGGTTGCTTTGGTTTGGCAAAGCAAAGCATAGAACAACCTCAGAACACCCAAAGCCGGGCAAAGATTTAGCAAAATCTGCCATGCTGTAGCATACATCTCAGTCATTTATAGGCTGGATAAGGACATAGAAGTGGCTGGATCAGGTCAGCCAGAAAGCTAGCTTAGGTTGGGACCCAGGAGGACCTAGCTGGCCAGCTTAGGGGCTACGGCAGTCTTAATAGTTGTCCTCCAAATGGGCCTTGTAAAAGGAGATCTTGAAGGTCTCATCCAGAAGTGAATAGAAAATGAGATCAGCAGCTCAGCAACCAACTCAGTAGTCTTCTCAAGTGGCTCAGTTGTAATCTTTATGTTCTTGGTGATTACCAACAGGAATACATGCTTAACTTGTGATTCAGCTGCTATCAGACGTAGGCCTGGTGCATGTAAGGAACCTTAGGTCTGCATGTTACAAATAAGCAAGCACGAAGTTTTTTTCCTTTGGTTAATTTGAGCTTAGTTGTAAATGAGTTTGAAACCATGTGGGATTGCTCAGACAGTTGCTGCTATTTCCTGTAGGTATACCACAAAGGTGTGTACCATTGCCAATAGAACTGGAAACAAGGTAGGCTGTGAAACCTTGAAAGATATTGCTTTGTTGTCCAAGATCTCCTATCTTGTGATGCTTTTTCGTGGAAAAAGGTCGATACTTTAACCAAAACCTTAATTGCTTCATGGCTAAGGTGGCAATTCTGATATTCGAGGGTTGTTTTGGAGGAGTCTCCGTATCTTGCTCAAATCCAACTGCTTGATATCCATGACGGTAATCTCTTCCTGAAAACATTTTCCCATGTTTGCAATATGTATAAGCTCATGAATCCTGATCTGTAGGTACTGAATTCGTGGATTTGGTGCTAACTTCTGGTAAGGATATGTGCTGTGGGCTAATACTCCAGGATGATGCTTCATGTGGTTTTCCTCGGTGCATATAGGTGATAGGGATTGGGTTTGAGAGACGCATCCTGGTCTTGTTGTAACCTTGTTGCCTACTGTAGATTGTATCCTGCTGTAATACTGTGTCTTGCTGGCGCCGATCTCAAACCCCTTGAAAGACTGATATCAAAGGTCGAGGCAGAACAACTTTAATCCCATAGATGAACTTGGACCCATGGCCGGGGATTTTGACATCCAAGCCTTGGTGCTGATACTCTGGTCGGACTTCGAACCGGTGCCACCATCGTGCTCCCAAGATGACTTCCGCTGCTTGAGTAGGTGTGACCCTGAGTCGCCGATTATGTATCCACCCTCAGATCTTCAAAGAGGCTGAATCTACCTGCATGTTGCTCTCTATTTGCTGCCCTGGAAATGCACCATTCAAGGTCATTGGTTCCGTTGGCTTAAGAGGCAACTGAGTGTTGGAATGGTCACCTCCCCAGCTGTGAGCCCCCAAATGAGGAGTGCATGGGGGGGGTGAACCATAGGTGGAATGGCCTGCCACATGGACAGGATCTTGGCTGTCAATGGTGGAGAGGGGGCTGCCACATGTGTAGGCTATCTTCAGGTGGTTCTAGTGATGCCCTATAGGCCATGGTATGTGCCTTGTAGGCATATATGTAGGCACTTGTAGTGTTAGTGCCTTTTAGGCCACATAGGACACTTAGTCCTGTGTGACACCTAGGACACTTAGTCCTAGGTCTAGGTACAAGTACCTTGTACTTAGATTTTTCATTATCAAAGATTTGACGTGACAGACTCTATCGACTCTTTGCAACCTGCACTCTCTCTTTGCGTATCGATCCTACAGTGGTATTAGAGCCACATTTAGATTCGTCTCTTGCACCCGCTCCTCTCATCCGTACGGCTCTCTGTACTTGTGCTGTACAACCGTATGGTTTCATACCTGCTCAGCATCTCACATGAGATCCTCAGCATCGTACCTATTGTTCACGCGCTGTTATACAATAGTACCTGCGCCATCATACGTCCGTACCTTCACTCGTGCAAGATTGTACTTGCATTGTCGTACGTACGCACCTGCGTACAGAAGGTGCTGCAACCGGTTCGTACACTTGTCGTGCAAGGCTGTACCTGTGCCGTACAGTGGTCCGAACTGTACATGCGACGTACAGTCACGTATTTGCATCGCCGTACAACAGACGTACGTTGACTCTGTACTTTTTCGTACAGCCATACGCTGTTCACCGTAACTGTCTCGTACCGTATACGTACTTGTTTCGTACTACGCTCTGTACCTACATTCCGTATAGCAACGTACTTGCGTCGTACCTACGTTGTACTTGAGTCGTACGTCCGTACAATCGTACTTGCAACTGTTCCGTACAATATACATGCTGTATTCCGTACGGGTATTTGCAGTGTTGGGGCTTTTGCAAGACATTGGCAAATTTGGGGTTTTCAATACCTTTCATTTCCTCTAGTTGCAACTTCCTGCAAGAACACTAGAGTTTTGGGATTTGGTGTGCAATCTCTTTTTGATTGCAGGTACATTTTGCAGGACATTGAGTCTGTGCGCAGGACATTGAGTCACTTTTGCAGGACATTGAGTCAGATTTGCATACATTGGTTCACATTTGCAAAAAATTCAGCAAAATTTGGGGCTTTTTTGCATTTGCCCTCTTTTGGCCTATTTGCCCTCAATAAATTTGGGGCTTTTGCCAGATTTGCTATTTTTTGCAGTGAACATTGCCTGTCATAGTCACATTTGGGTCAGATCTGCATTTGCCCTTTGATTTGGGCCAGAAATTTGAGATATTTGCTGTCATTTTTGGACAGCCAGCTTTTTGCAGTGATAGCCTTGAGGCTTTTGGGTTTTCAGGTCTTTTTCAGGGTTTCACATTTTCTATGGCTGGGAACAATCAAGATTTATTTGGAGTTCTTTGTGACGATGATAAGTTGGATGGCACCAACTATCCGATGTGGTCTTATCTCATGAAACATATTCTTGTTGCAAAGCATTTGTGGAATATTGTTTCTGGGGCTGATCTGAGGCCAGCCAATGCTACAGTGGTTGCCTCTACTGCTGGTCCTTTTGCAGGGGGTACTCCTCCTGATGCCTCTTCCTCTAGCACTCCTGTTGCTGCTCTTCCAACTCAAGAAGAGTCAAGATGGGATGCAAGAGATGCAAATGCACATTCGTGCATTGCCTTATCATGCAAGAGAATCATTATTCCACACATCCGGTCTTGCAGGACAGCAAAGGATGCTTGGGATAAATTGGCTTCTCTCTATCAGATTCGCAATGAAGCTCGTGTTGCATATTTGAGAAGGCAATTACAGGAAGTCAGTATGAATGAAGGTGAGTCAATGGATGCATATTTGACAAAGGTCAAGGACCTCATGGAACAGCTTGCCAACATTGATGAGGTGGTGCCAAATTCACAACTTGTTAGTACCACATTGAATGGACTGCTAGATACATATCAAGGGTTTGCTACAACCCTTCGATCAGTGGCCATGGGTAATCTAGACCATATTCTTTTGATCAGCTAGTTACTTTGCTTTTGCAGGAAGAGCAAAGTAGAGCTAATAGACAAGCCATTATTCCTGATCATGCATTTGCTTCACAGCAGACAGGAAGAGGCAAGGCTTCCAAGCCTATGGGCAAGCCAAAATCTGCGCATAGCAGCTGCAATTCCTCCCATGCATCTAAAAATACAGCAGATAAGTCAAAGAAGAAAAGATGCAACTATTGTCACAAGCCTGGACATGACATTTTAGAATGCAGGAAGCGCATTGCTTCGGAGAAAAAGAAAGTAGGATTGACAGTTAATGCCTCACATGCTATTGAATCCCATGAGCTAGAAGATGCTTCACATGCACATGCTCTTCAGGATGATTGGGCATGGGTTGTCCATTGCTCATTTGATCCCTCCAAAGCTGATGCATTCTTTACTGCTAATGATGCTCAATCCTAGTACTTTGATAGTGGTGCTTCCAAGCATGTCACATCTTGCAGACAATTGTTTCATTCTTTAGCTGATGCACCTCGAGGGGGGACTGTTACATGTGCTAATAATGCTTCATATGCTGTAAAAGGAGTTGGAGATGTGCAGCTCACATCCATTTCAAGCCATCCTGTCACTCTGACAAATGTTCTTTTTGTGCTTGGAATTGAAGTCAACTTGATTTCAATTTTAGCAATTGCTACTTCAGGTTTCAGAGTGATTTTTGATGGCTACAGCTGTCTAGTTTATGATCTTCGTGATGACAATGCCATAGTTCTCACTGGCACTTAGCAAAAAGGGCTTTATCACCTTGATCATCATTCAGCTGCACTTTCTATTGAAGCATTGGCTATTTCAGATTCACAGCTTGCTGAAAGTCATCTTTGGCATGAGAGAATGGGCCATCTCAATTATAGAGCTCTTGCAAAGCTGCATTCACAACAGATGGCAAATGATGTACCTCAGACTCACACAGTTTCCAAACATGTGTGTGAGGGTTGTCTTTTGGGTAAGATGCATCGATTTCCTTTTCAAAAGAATTGTCCAAAACTCTCACAAAGGAAATTGCAGCTAGTACACAGTGATGTCTGTGGCCCAATGAGGACAAATGCCATTGGGGGGTATAAGTATTTCATGACTCTCATTGATGATTTCACCAGATATTGCTGGGTATATCCTTTAAAGGCGAAATATGAAGTTTTCTTATGCTTTCAGAGATGGCTGAATATGGTTGAGAATGAATAAGGATGCAAGCTTGTCACCCTCACAGATACGGGGGGAGAGTATATGTCAAAGGAGTTTGATGCATTTCTGTCTTCACGGGGCATTATTCACTCATGCACTACTCCTTCCACTCCTCAGCAGAATCCTGTTTCTGAAAGGAAAAACAGGTCCACAATGGAGATGGCGAGATGCATGCTTAAGGCCAAGTCTTTGCCCAATAAATTTTGGCTTGATGCAGTAATGTGTGCCAACTATGTGCTGAATAGATCACCTACACGGGCATTGAAGACTATTACACCTTATGAAGCATGGAAAGGCAGGAAGCCTTCACTTTCACACATGAGAGTTTTTGGGTCTCTTGCATATGTTCATGTACCATCTCAGCTGAGACATAAGCTTGATGACAAGGCAATCAAATGCATATTTATTGGTTACAGCCAGGAGAGCAGAGGGTATCGGTTATATCAACCAAATACTGGGAAGATTATTGTCAGTAGAGATGTGATCTTTGCTGAACATTCAGCTTCTCCTCTTGTGGATTGCGAAGCAAAGCCAGATGTTGACATGTTTGATGCCTTTGAATCTTGGCTACCTCTGCCATCATCAGAAGAGGATTTTGACCAGCAACATGAGCCTCCTGCAGGCCCTCCACTAAGCAATAATCAGCCACAACCTCATGCTGATTTGCAGGTTTCTCTTCCGGCACAAAATGATCCTACTCATGATGCAGTCATTGAAGACAGAGCTGTCAATAGACAGCAAGGGCAAGTTCCCAGATGGCTTCTTGATACATTGAGGGACAGCAAACAAGATCAGCCTTTTGCTGCCCGGACAAGATCAGGGAACAAACAGCATGGTCACTTTCTTGAGTTTGCACTCCTTGCTACAGCTTGCAGTGAAGAGCCTCTGTGCCATAAAGATGCTTTTGACAGCAAAGAGTGGATGGATGCAATGAGAGCTGAGTTACAATATATTGCCAAAAATGACACATGGGAATTAGTAGATCTCCCTCCCGGCAAGCATGCCATTGGAACACGGTGGGTCTACAAATTAAAAAGGAAATCTGATGGCAGCATAGATCATACAAAGCCCGTCTTGTTGCAAAAGGGTATGCCTAACAACAAGGCATTGACTTTGAGGAAACATTTGCTCCCACATCCAGCATCACTACCATTAGATGTGTCATTGACATTGCAGCCCATCATCATTGGCAAGTGCATCAACTTGACATCAAGACTGCTTTTCTTCATGGGGATCTGCAGGAAGAAGTCTATGTCACACAACCTCCTGGCTTTGAGGTTGTTAATTCTGAAAATAAGGTATGCCGGCTTAGAAAAGCCCTTTATGGTTTGAAGCAGGCACCCAGGGCATGGTATGCCAAAATTCATGCACACTTACTATCCCTTGGTTTTCAAAGTAGTCCCACAGAACTCACTCTTTATGTCCGTGGGAGTGGATCTGATTTTTTAGTGCTGATTTTATATGTGGGTGATATGCTCATCATGGGCCTTGATACTCAGCGAATTGCAGCTTTCAAGGCTGATTTGCAGCAGATTTTTGACATGTCAGACATGGGACGGCTCCATTATTATTTGGGCATTCAGTTTGCTCATGTTGAGGGGGGTATCATGATGTCTCAGTCCAAGTATATTGGACAGCTCCTTGATCGTTTTCAGTTTGAGGATTGCAAGCCAATCTCTACTCCAGTGGACCCTGGCTTCAAATTCTCAGCTCATGATGGGAGCCCACCATGTGATATCACTCTTTATCAGCAGGCTGTTGGATGCCTTATTTATTTATGTCACACCAGACCCGACTTGCAGTATGCAGTATCTCAGCTCAGCAGATTCATGCACATGCCTAGTTCACAGCATTGGCAGGCAGTGAAGAGAGTCTTCAGATATCTTAGAGGCACTCAGGATTTAGCCCTCTTCTATGGTGATCAGGGTTCACTTACCATGCATGCTTACACAGATAGTGACTAGGCAGGATGTTCCGACACCAGAGTGTCACATACTGGCAATTGTTTTTTGCTTGGCAATTCATGTATCTCTTGGCTCAGCAAGAAGCAACCAACAGTTGCCACGTCTAGCTGTGAGGATGAGTACAGGGCAGCTTTCACCGCTATAGTAGAGTGTGTTTGGCTTCGACAGTTACTTACAGATCTTGGTATTTGCCAGACATCCTCCACTATTGTCTACACTGACAGCCAGAGTGCTTTGGCCCATGCGCGTAACCCAGTGTTTCATGCGCGTACCAAGCATTATTAAAGTTCACTATCATTATGTTCGGGAGCGGTTGTCAGCAGGAGACATAGAGTTGTCCTATCTTCCCACAAAGGACAACATAGCAGATATGTTTACAAAGGCACTTCCTCGTCCCAAGTTCGAAGTCTTCCGACAGGCTTTACACTTGGTTCCCTTTGTTACATGATGTGACATCCCTCGTACATTCATAGGTGGCTATATCCTTTTGGATGAACATGTGCCACCATGACCAGAAAATACCAGGTATTCTGAGACGTTTCCAGAGTACTTCAGCCCATCCCATGGAGGGGGGTTTGTAGGCCATCTTCTGGTGGTTCTAGTGATGCCCTATAGGCCATGGTATGTGCCTTGTAGGCATAAATGTAGGCACTTATAGTGTTAGTGCCTTTTAGGCCACCTAGGACACTTAGTCCTATGTGACACCTAGGACACTTAGTCCTAGGTCTAGGTACAAGTACCTTGTAGATTTTTCATTATCAAAGATTTGACGTGATAGACTCTATCGACTCTTTGCAAGCTGCAGGGGCAAGACAGCCAGAGGCTGCGGTGGCTTGCCACATGGGCAGCACACAGGCTGCCATGTGGGCAGCTGTCAAGGCAGGGCCAGTGGGCTGACAGAGGCACAGCATGGTGTGCCGCATGAATGTACGGGCTGGAACGGGCCCTTGACAGAGGTGCATAGGAGGTGGAACAGAGCTGGCACATGGCGCAGCATGGCGGGCCAAAAGGGCGCCTGCAGAGGGCAGCACATGGGCTGCAAAAGAGGCAGGGGCATTGGGTAGGCAAAGGGCCTGCTATGGGCTCCGATTGTGACAAAGCAGCAGCCCAAAAGGACCTGGCATAGGCTCTTGTATAGGGCTGGGTGGACCGGCCAACCAAGTCGGCCATTAGGGCTGACTGGTTCGTTTTTGAAGCCCCTTGGGGTCCTATAAAAGGAGGGCCTCTAGGCCCTCATACATCATCTTTTGGAGCAGCACTTCAGGGAGCAAGAAGGAGTAGCAGAGCAGCACCAGGTGGGCCTATGATTAGGAGGTGAACTGGGCTGAGGAGCTGCATACTCATAGAGAGCTGCCTACCTAGGCTGTACACAGGCAGCAAGATAGAAGGATCTAGTCGGAAAGTCTACATACGCTCGAGGTGGAGCACGTGGGCTCGAGTCTAGAGATATCCGGCAAATAGTAGTAGTACCTTGTGGTAAGATTAAAGTACCACGCTCTGGTGGGACTTTGGATCTCTCTCTCTTTTGTTGTGTCCATAGTTTTGGATGGAAATATATTGTTTTGGTAACTTCTATATCTGGCTGGATTATTGTCTATTGATGAGTCTGCACATCTATGTGATGCACTTAAGTTAAAGAAGTCTGTGATTCCACTCCCACACACACATTGTGTGAGCTCTTGGGCTATTCTATCAGTCTTCCGCTGTGCATACCCTCTGTTGGTTGATTTCTAACACTGAGCCTTTTGAGCTGCTTTGGTGGAGATGATGTCCTCGAAACTGCCTGAATCTGCTAGGATAAGGACCTTTTGACCACCAACCTATCCATAAAACTGAAACATATTGGAAAACTGATGACGCTCCCCATTCTGTTGAGCTTCAAGCTCCTGTATGACTACTGAGGTTGTCCTTGTAGTTTGCTGGTCATCAAGCTCCTCAATGATGACTGAGGTTTTTTAAACTATTGCTGAACCACTTGATGCGGCTCCTGCGGTTAGACGCTTTTGGGTAATGCGGGAAATCTTCCTTAATATGGCCCGGCACATGATAATGGAAGCATTGGTTCTCTTTGGCATAGAGTGCTCGTGTCGCTTTATTCAAGTGCCAGCCATAGCCATTGCTATCCTTCGCCATCCAGCTCTTCTTGTGTTGCCCATTCACACCATCACCTAGTGTGGAATCTTGGGACTTTATTGTTGACCTGCTTGGATCCTTGACCCTTGTGCATGAGCTCAAAATTCCGAGCAAGCTCGTATGCACACTCTTGGCCTAAGAATTCCGCCCAGTTATAGAAGCGTGTCTCCTCGTCTGGTCTTGCCACTTGAGCCACCAGGTGACCGCCTCGCTTGTGAGGTGCATGGATGCTAGGATGCACCACTTGTCCTCCTTCATAGGCATCACTGAAAAATAACTTTCGAACTGATTGAGCCATGAAGTCAACACTAAGGGTTCTTACCTACCATTGTACCGTGTGAAGTTGAGCTTTGATAGAAAGGAGGGCTTGGTCAGAGGTGGAAGTCTCCATTTCTTCCCTCGCTGGTCAGAGTAGAGAAAAGAGAAGCTGTGGTCTGGTTCTTCCTTCTCTTCTCGAGCGGTACATTCTTGGAGCTCCTTGGCCTCATTAGCCTTGCGGTCCCGGAGTTCCTTGGCTTCTCGAGCCTCTCGATCACGTTCATCTTTTGCTTCCCAAGCTGCCCTTTTGGCTTCTCGAGCTTCTTGATTGCGGTCTTCTTTTGCTTTCCGAGCTGCCCTTTCGGCTTCTCGAGCTTTCCGATCGTGTTCCTCTTTTGCTTCTCGAGCCTCCCAATTGCGTTCTTCTTTTGCCTCCTAAGTTAGCCTTTCGTGCTCTCTGGCGGCTTGCTCACGATCTTCCCGCATCTCCTAAAGCTGGGTCATGCAGGTGAAGAGAGCCTCAAGCTGTTGTTGCTGCATCTGCATCATAGCCTGCAACGTGGCTGTCATGGCAGACATGGAAGTGTATGTAGGATTCTGTAATGGGGGTGGTGGTGGTGGTTGAGGCACTGAACCTTGCCCCCTTTGCTGGACTACTTACTAGTGCTCATGGTGTCCTTTCCAGATCTTGTTTGGACTTAAACAATAGGGGGAATATCTTGATCCTTGGAAAAAATTTCCCCTCTTTATTGCATGCCGCGAGGTGTAAAGACCTACAGGTGAAGACCAGAGCTGGCCCGATGCGTGATGGAGTAAGGGAGGGAGTGGCTAATGTAGTATGGTACTGCCACTAGTCCGGGGTGGGCACAAAATATAAAAGGAAAAGATACCCCTAGAAATCCCTCTGTCTCACGAAAGAATCTGAAGCTCTGATACAGGGGATAGACTATCCTTACTCTCTCTCCTACTCAATACTAATTGCTAATTGCAAGATGATGCACTCAATAGATGCTATGGATGTGAGTGAGAGAATCAGAGCGAGAGAAATGTAGTGGGCACAAAATATAAAAAGAAAAGATAGCCCTAGAAACCTCTCTGTCTCAGGAAAGAATCTGAAGCTCTGATACCAATGTAGCGGGGGGTAGACTATCCTTACTGTCTCTTCTACTCAATGCTAACTACTAACTGCAAGATGATGCACTCAATAGATGCTGTGGATGTGGGTGAGAGAATCAGAGGGAGAGAAAAGTAGTGGGCACAAAATATATAAAGAAAATATACCCCTAGAAACCCCTTTGTCTCTTGAAAGAATCTGAAGATCTGATACCAATGTAGCGGGGGATAGACTATCCTCACTCTCTCTCTTGCTCAATACCAGCAACTGCGAATGCAAGATGATGCACTCAATATTTTCTGTGGATGTGAGTGAGAGAATCAGAACGAGAGAAATGTAGAGGGGACAAAATATAAAAAGAAAAGATACCCCTCTGCCTCAGGAAAGCATCTGAAGCTTTGATACCAATGTAGCGGGGGATAGACTATCCTCTCTCTCTCTCTCTCTCTCTCTCGCTCAATACTAATTGCTAATTGCAAGATGATGGACTCAATAGCTGTTGTGGATGTGAGTGAGAATCAGAGGGAGAGAAATGTAGTGGGCACAAAATATAAAAAGAAATGGTACCTCGAAGAATCTGAAGCGCCGATACCAATGTAGTGGGTGATAGACTATCTTCACTCTCTCTCCTGCTCAATACTAGTTGTTAACTGCAAGATGATGCACTCAATAGATGTTGCGGATGTGCGAGAGAGAATCAAAGGGAGAGAAATATAGTGGGCATAAATATAAAAAGAAAAGATACCCATAGAAACCCCTTTGTCTCAGGAATGAATCTGAAGCTTCGTACCAATGTAGCGGGGGATAGACTATCCTCTCTCTGTCTTGCTCAATACTAACTGCTAACTACAAGATGATGCACTCAATAGAAGCTGTGGATGTGAGTGAGAGAATCAGAGGGAGAGAAATGTAGTGGGCACAAAATATAAAAATAAAAGATACCCTTAGAAATCCCTGTATCTTAGGAAAGAATCTGAAGCTTTGATCCCAATCTAAGGGGGGTAGACTATCCTCACTCTCTCTCCTACTTAATATTGACTGCTAACGGCAAGATGATGCACTCAATAGATGCTGTGGATGTAAGTGAGAGAATCAAAGGGAGAGAAATGTAGTGGGCACAAAATATAAAAAGAAAAGATACCCCTAGAAACCCCTCTGTCTTGGGAAAGAATTTGAAGCTGTGATACCAATGTAGCGGGGGGTCGACTATCCTCACTCTCTCTCCTGCTCAATACTGACTGCTAACTTCAAGATGATGCACTCAATAGATGTTGAGGATGTGAGTGAGAGAATTAGAGGGAGAGAGATGTAGTGGGCACAAATTATAAAAAGAAAAGATACCCTTAGAAACCCCTTCGTCTCAGGAAAGAATCTAAAGCTCTGATACCAATGTAGCGGGGGTAGACTATCGTCACTCTCTCTCCTGTTCAATACTAACTGCTAACTGCAAGATGATGCACTCAATGGATGCTGTGGAAGCGAGTGAGAGAATCAAAGGGAGAGAAATGTAGTGGGCACAAAATATTAAAACAAAAGATACCCCTAGAAACCCCTCTGTCTCAAGAAAGAATTTGAAGCTTTGATACAAATGTAGAGAGGGATAGACTATCCTCACTCTTTCTTCTGCTCAATACTAACTGCTAACTGCATGATGATGCACTCAATAAATGCTGTTGATGTGAGTGAGAGAATCAGAGGAGAGAAATGTAGTGGGCACAAAATATAAAAAGATAAGATACCCCTAGAAACCCCTTTGTCTCAGGAAAGAATCTAAAGCTTTGATACCAATGTAGCGGGAGATAGAGTATCCTCATACTCTCTCCTGCTTAATACTAACTGCTAACTGCAAGATGCTGCACTCAATAGATGTTGCGGATGTGAGTGAGAATCAGTGGGAGAGAAATGTACTAGGCACCAAAAAAAAAAAAGATATCCCTAGAAACCCCTCTATCTTAGGAAAGAATCGAAAGCTTTGATACCAATGTAGCGGGGGATGGACTATCCTCACTCTCTCTCTTGTTCAATACTAACTGATAATTGCAAGATGATGCACTCAGTACACAAAATGATTTGATAGACCGATTGGCCTGAGCGAAGTACTTCACTAAGATTGATTTGCGTATGGGTTACCATCTAATCTGTATCAATGCTAAACATATAGATAGAACCGCTTTTTGTACTAGGTATGCCAACTATAAGTTTCTCGTATTGCCTTTTGGCTTGACCAATGCTCCCGCTACCTTGCAGCAAATGATGAACGATTTGTTCCGAGATTATTTGGGTAAATTCATTGTCGTGTTCTTTTTAAGACAGCATAAGCTATATGCCAAGATGAATAAATGCAACTTCTTTATGAAGGAGATCATTTACTTAGGACACAAGATTTCTTCCGAAGGTATCAACATTGATCTAGATGGTATCCAGAAGGTTTTGGAATGGCCCATCCCTCCGATAGTGAAACAAGTTTGTTCTTTCCTAGGATTTACGGTCTTTCTACGGAAGTCTATGCGTAACATCATGGCACCTTTGACCAACATATTGAAAGGTCTAGCAGATCTCTTGGAATGATGCACTCAACAAGGATTTTGAGACCTTGAAGCAAACTATGAAGGAAGCCCTTGTTCTTGCATTACTCGATCTCACCTAGCCTTATGTTTTAGAGGCCGATGCGAGTGACTTTGCAGCCTTATTCCAAGAGGGCAGACCTGTAGCTTTTGAAAGTAAAAAGCTAGATGACACCCAATATCGTTGGCCCACACTAGAAAAAGAACTGTATGTAGTAGTGTATGCTATAAAGGTTTGGAGACACTACTTGTATGGTTCAAAGTTTCTTGAATTGACAGATCATCAGTCAATAAAGTATGTGTGTGATGGGTCAGGATTGAGAGGAGGGCAGAGTTAATGCAAGATTTTGATTTTGAAATACATTATTGAAAGAGTTCCTTGAATAGTGTGGCGGGTGTCTTAAGTCGAGTCAAGTTTGTAAATGCTATGTCATTTACAAAAATATCCTCAGACCTATTTCAATTCTTGAGAGGGCTTTGCCCAACTGATAGTCATTTCAGTGCTTATTGGCAAAAAGGCCAGGAAGGGAGCTCGAAGGGAATAAACAATGATGTTGCAAGGACATTCTTGCAAGACATACAAGAAATGTTGCAGTTTGCCAAGGAGTCTATTAGAAGTGTCCAAGATCGGAATAGATTTTATGCTAATAGACATTGTTACTTTGAAGGGACGATGGTATATTTACGTATTCCCAAGGAATCCAAGAGCCTAAGTACTGGTTTGGTTCCAAAATTATTCAGCAGATACTGCAGTCCGTTCAAGATTATTAAAAGAATTGGACCTGTTGCATATTACTAGAATTGCCTCCTGATGTTAAAGTACATCCAGTTTTTCATGTCAGTCGACTGAAAGAGTTACAGGGTGCTGATGATCAGCTTGTTTCTCTTCAAGAAATAATAGAAGTTACTGATTTGACTTTTATGCCACACGAACTTGAGAGTATTCTTGAATTTTGTGAAAGATAGATCAGGAATAGAACTATCACGGAATACAAGATCAAGTGGAAGGATCGTTGAGGAGGACACAACATGGGAGACATTACCTAACCTCCAAAGTACATTCCCGGGTTTTCTTGCGAACTCAAGAGTGAGTTCTTAGAGGAGGGGAAGTATGTCATGTGCACGGATTGGTATCTGACGTGTACTGGGGTACACAAGACTAGCTCAGGTAGCCTGGGGAGGCTTAGGGCTAGGCAGGCTTGATTCTCGGGTTGAGTGGCAAGGGTACGAACCAGATTTAGGTCTTTACTATTTTTGGCACATTGGGCCCAAGTCTATAAAAGGGGCCCAGAGGTTCAGTTTTCAGAGAGCCAATGGGAGCAAGTCTAGTTCCCTAGTGCTAGGTCTGATCTTGGATTTGATCTTGGATTGAGTCGCAGACGCACGCCTGCATCTTAGCGTAGCCCAAGGCCTAGTAGCAGATCCAAGGCCTCTAGGCGCCAACTAGTGGTATGGGACACCAGGCTGGTCAGGATCTAGTTGGGAGTACATGCCAATAGCTCAGCTCGTGGCTCAGAGGGGACATCTCCGATTCGGGATCATATCCCATAGGTGTCATGGTTGGATGGTGAGCAACCTGTCCAGATTTCTCATGTTTGGTGTGTTCTTGTGTTTGCTTGCAGGTCAAAGGTTTCAGGAGTGCTGGGGACGTGTCATTCCCACACCTGAAGCATTTCCCCTCTTTGCAAAGTATGGCTATCTGCTCAGGGGAAAACTGGGGTTTGCCGAAGGCTTTTGGTACTTGGTTTTTCCTCGGCTTTTGAGGCTGACATGCTCTCTTCGGAGCCTTGGGAAATTCCTTTTTCTCTGCGTGAGGTGTGGCTTTCTTTTTCTTGTCTGCTATCCCAGCATAAAGGGAAGGTACTGTGGTGGGATCTTGGATATTCATTAAACTCGCCACAGTGGCTGCGTGCATGATATCCTATATGCCCTTTAAGTTGCTGGGTACTAACCACAGCCTGAATCTTTGGTATGAGACCAGACCTGTACTTTTGAGATCTTCTTGAAGGGAGTGATTTGCAAAATGCATCCCAAAATTTCTGGTTGTAGGTCTCTACTGTATCTGCTGCATCCATATGCAAGCTGTACCAGGCGATAAGAGCATGGTCTTTGAACTGCTTGGGCGTAAACTTCCTTGTAGAAGGCTTTCTTGAATCCCTTCCACTTTCTTGGAGCAGTGCCAGCTGTAGTCTGCGCGTTCCACCATGCATGCACTAGGAGGTAGAGCTAGAAGAAGAAGAGGAACTTGAAGACCTGTAATGATGCTTAGCCTTCTTCTTCTTGGAAGACGTACTCCCTTCCTGACTCCCTGCTTTCCTCTTTTTGCTGACTACCTACTTTCCTGCTTACATGCCTTCCTCTTTTTGCTGTCCTCCTTTCGAGGTTTCTTGCTCTCCCTTACAGGAAGAACAGGAACTGCATCCAGGGATCTGTTTTTGGCTCTCACCCTCTGGGTTGCCCCAAAAGAAACTCTCTGCTGCTCTTCCTCTGCATGAGGATTTACGAGCTTGCGAAACAATGAATCCTTTTTGGCTTCCATGAGCTATGCCACAAAATGTCTGTAACTTGCCTCATTCTTTTGACTCTGCTCTTGCATAGCTTGATCATTCCTGGCACTCTCCTCATGGGAGGGTATGGCATTCTGCTGTGAAGCCATCATTGGAACTTATTTGAGATTTTGCAAGCGCTCACACACACAGTGTATGCAACTGATGCACCCAGGCGTTGCTTTCCAGAAAGAAACACCTCAACAAGAGGTGTATTGCATTCACAAATTGTGCCCTTGTAACAAGCTGTCACCTCAAGGCATAAACCACAAGGCTGCCTGAGCATCAACTGCTGTGTTGCCCCTTTGTTGGCTACTGCAAAAAGCACTCAGAATGCATCTGCTTCCCTTTTCGGAGCACAAAGGCATGCATCTCTTTATTTCTGCAATCTCTGATTTTTTGTGTTTTCTGCTGATTTTCTGACAGATATTGACGCGCTGATAGGCAAAAACTGGTGGCCAAAATTGTCTCTGCGCTTGTCTTTTTTTTTTCTTTTTCTTTTTTCAGTAACGGGATGGGTAACTGTTTGGTTACGCTAATCAGACCAACTGGCACTGGTCTGGTTAGATGAACAGACTGGTTAGTCTGTGACTGAGCCTCTAACCAAAAGTAACTGGGCTGATTACAGTCTGGTTACTCTAACCAGATTGGTCTGGTTGTTGAGCCAAACTAACTGGACCTCCAACCAGGTCATTCACCATGGTCAACCCAACATGGGTTTGCCACATCAGCACGTGTGCTGGCTGCCACATCATCTGCCTGCCTATGCCACATGTATGCCATATCAGCAAGCTGTTCTGATTGCCACATCAGCTGACACGTGTCAGCATGACACGTTAGCACGATTCTATGTGCTACCACGTCAGCATCTCTGCGTCCAAACAAGTAACCTCTATCCTAACAAGAAGCGGACAGAAAATGTCCCAAACTAATTCGCGATCACAGATCCCGTCGGAGGCCTGCTTGACACAACACGAAAATCGACCTGGCTTTGCAGCGTGGAATAGAATTAAGCTTGTGCTATTTCGCCAAACACCTGTACTGAAGATCACCGATGCCCATTTTCTCCGTCAGATGCACAATTCTCCCGGGGAAAATGTGTCCGTGCCTTCACGATGCCTGCTCTACAGGACCTTGGTCGTGTGCGAGAATGTGCATGTCGGGTTCGTCTCAAGCAACAAAGCTTAACGAAAATTCCAGTGTAGCTCTCCTGTCACCAGAAATATGTTCGTATGCAAATGGTTCTCTTGGCCTACAAGCACTGTTCGCCTCAAGACATTTGGACCTTGCGTGATCACAAGAAATGTGCCAGAGGCGTTGATGGCCACGTTATCCCTTGTCTTCAAGCTTCATTGTGCCCAAGCACCTTGTGTGGAATTACGTCGACGTAATACGTGCATACCCTCGTGGCCATGCTCTCTGTTAGTTACAGATACTTGGTTGGCATAGTATAGCAGAGGGTCTGTGCTTTCATTGGTGCCTGTACTCCTTAGAAGCATCAATTGCTTCATTCAGAGCTTGCACTCATTTTGCTTCCGTTAGTAGCAAGCTTTTGTGATCGAGGTTGTCGTAGAAGACAATCCTTGCCAGGCTCTGATACCAATGCAACTCTCCAATAAAGTCAGTGTCGTTGAAATCGTCTTCTTGCTGGCTGAACAAGGTTATTGCTGAGAAAATACACTCTATCCCTCTCTCTCTCTCTCTCATACATAGCACTAGGGCCAGGACAACATGTCGTCCTGGACCCCCTTTAAGGCTTTATTATCAGCAGAAATTCTGAGTACAAGAGTTCAGCTCATGGGCTGCTCTTACAAGAATTCAAACGTGAAAAGATTACAAGAGTTCTCATGTTCATTTTTTTGGCAACATCTCAAGTGTCAGATTCTAATCTACTTTCCTAATTACATGCCACCTAAGGGCAACTCTGGAGTCCTCGAAACACTTGGTCACACGAGTGATCTCCTAATCGCTTGCCTAACTCCATATTGTTTGGGTCTTCAATCCCTTTTAGTACCTACAACCATTAACTAAAGTACACGACATTAATGGTCAGCACTTTGCATGCAAATAATAATCTGTGAACTAATCCTAGTCACTGTGGGCATCCCCACCAGGCAAACATGTGCACATAACATAAAACAAATTCTTTGGTTGGCCGAGGTCAACTCTCTTGATCGAAATTAGGGGCTTGACCATCAGTCGAAGTGCCTTAATTATGGCCAAGTCTCTCCAATCGAGGTTGGCACATCTTGGTTAACTCCTGTTGGCGTAAGCCAAGTCTTGTTGACCGAAGTCAACACTCTCTGACTGAAGTCAGTGCTTTGGTTCTTTGGTTAACCATCTTAGCCGAAGTCAAGTCTTCCTAATCGGGGTTAGGCTTATTTAACCGAGGTTAAGTATCTTTGACCGAAGCAATACTTTGACCAAATAAATGTAACTTTTTGAACATAATTAAATAATTGAAGAACTCATTAATTGTGATCAATAAATGGTCAACTAGAACTTTGTTTTTAGGAGCATTGGAGACCTTAGAGATGTCCCTATAGTACATGCTGACTATGGAGGAATCTAGTACATCCAAGGTGGCCCTAAAGCAATATATATGAAGAAGACAGCCAATTAATTTATGTCCTAGATGCCACATGGATTTCAAAGCGCCGATTGTGGTAGATTCCTCCTGCAAATAGTACACAGTGATTGCCCTAGGTATCTTTCTTTCTTTTTCTGATGTAGGTCATTCCTTGAGAGTCGTGATGTAGATAGAATATTCAAGGATCCTTTCTGATCTTGGAATGCTTCCATTGACATCTTCTTAAGAGAACTTGCTTGGCTTTAATACCATGCAAGAAATATCTCCATGCACACATGCACAAATAGTGGAAGCGGCCGTGTGTGTGACAGAGAGAAAGAGAGAGGGGGGGAGTGAGAATATGATGTAGATGTCTTGATGCTGCCTAAATAAAGCTAATAGAAGCTCCACCACAAGTCCAAACAATGACCACGCTCTCCTTCTACTGGATGTCAATAGCCTTCTTGCACACTCCTAAGACAAGAGATGTAAAGAACTCTATGCTCCAAGTGATGTGCACACCTGCTCTTTGCCTCCTCTACTCCCATGGACGGATGAAGTGAAGATCTTAAGTTGTGTTGTGGAGGGAAGAGTGCAACTCTCCCTTTTTTAGGCCATCCAAGGCCTAGTCCAAGCTAACTTGGCAAGGGAAGATGGCTGATAGAGAAGGTTAAGTATCAAATTGTAGTCAAGTCCTTTGACTTTGCAGTAGCCCTTAATACATTCAACAAAATGATGCTTTGGATTGTCAAGGCACTTACAAGTATGTCTTTGTATTCTTGGATAACATTTTAATCTTTATAAGATATCAAAAGGAACACATTCTACATGGATGCCAAGAAGTCCAGCTTCTTTGTGCAGAAGATTCACAAATTGGGTTATTTCAATGCCCCAAGGCCTCGCTGCCTGGACCATGTAGTGCTCAATGTTCTTATAGGACCCAAGATAAACATCTGAAGTGTAGAGAAGGGGAAAGTGGCAGATGTAGATATGAAATTACGCAGAAGGGACAGAAAGAAAGAAAGGAAGTTTATTAACATTCTCAAAATGCTAGAAGACAGAGATGGAGATTGCTTGTTGTAGGCAACACTCCCGCAGCAGCAGCAGATCGTTTAAACGTTTGCCCAGAAATCACATAGTGCAAGCTCAAATTTCACTCCTTGTACAAAAATGAATAATAGATAAGATGTCCCTAATCCTTCTCCATGACATATTACCATGGATGTCCTAATCCAAAATTGCCCCAAGAGTAATTTAGTAACTCCATAGATCATCACTTTTGGGGCTGCTGCCCAACAAGCTGTGAATCAGCTTCTTGGACATCAATCAAAATTGCTTGCTAGGGTATATGTCATGCCAACACTAGAGAGTATCACGTGGAATCTAGATGATTGTCTTGAGCTTCTCATTGTTGTCTTCTTCAAGACGAACAAGCCTAGCTATGATACCATGTGAGAGATTCATTGTGCACATATGCACAAAGCAGAAGCAATAAACTCATGGACCAATGAGTGATAGACAACTTGAGAAGCAACCTAATCACGTCTGCCTAACACTAGGCAAACTTCTTCTCCATCAATATATTCTCCTTCTCAAGAAGAACTATGAGCTAAAGCATAGAATTCAAAAAAAGTGAATGTTGTTGAGCTCAAATTGAATAATCAAACTCCACACTAGGTTTAGATATTGACTAGTCCTTATTTAGATGGAAGAGATGCATAGGCAGCTTTAAGGAGAGATTTTAAGAGAAGCTCAAAGGAAAAGTGAAGAGCTCCTTAGATGTACAAAAGTAAAGAAACATCTTGAAAGGTAGCTCAATTCAAAGAATCTCAAGGTTATAGGGCTACCAGATACCTGCAGAAGATTCTTGGGAAGAGACCTGCAAAAAACTTCACCAAGCATTGAGCAGGCAGATTTAGACTTCAGGAAGGAGGTCATGGAATTGTTAATTTCAATACAAGAGCTGAAAAGAACTCAGAGTCTTAGACAATCCAACAAGTTGAAAGGACCATCAGTGTGGATTACATAGGAACTCACAAAATCTCAGCTAAAGAACAAAACCTCAAAGCTTGCAAAGGTGAAGGCGGTCAGAAAAGAAGACAAATGGGTAGTCTACTGAGATGGCAAGGCCTTCAAAGCTAAACCAACAAATCCTCAGTCTATAAGTGATACGATCTCCATTTGCTTTCTTTGTTATTAGTCTTTGTGTTTATCCGTTATACTGGTTGAACTGGTTGTAATTGGAACTTCAGGTGGTTATCTTATGTTCAAGACATGATACAAACACTTTTTGTGCAACCCCCCCTCGCTCCCACCCGACCCCAAGCTCAAAAAAGAAAAAGAAAGAAAATTCGAGGAAGGTTCACCCACATGAAAGAGATGAAGATGAACGAGGAATGTCTCAGATAGAACCTGCCCAATTAGGCTGACCTATAAGTGGTTACGCTCTCCTCTTAGACTTCAATAACATGGTTGTAAGACACGTTAAGACACGACACGTTAGACACGCTTTAGACATGAGTGTCTAAAGTTGTCTTAAAGATAAGACACGTAAGACACGTTTTTCAGTTATAATAATATTAAATAAATATTAAATTTAAAAATATAAGTATGTATAAGTACAACTTGGTAGCATGACTAGCTGCTAGTTTTAACATTTTAGGAGTACAATGTAGTTAAGAGTGAAGACTTCTCACTTGTCAATTAAGACTTAAAAGTTAAATGCCAAGACTCCGGACCCGGAACTTCTTGCAAGTTAAAAGTCAAGACTCGAGACTTACAGTTAAAAGTTAAGACTCAAGACTCATGGGCTTGCAAGTCATGATTCACAACTTTAAGGTTTAAAGTGCAAACCAACAATTTGATATTCAAAATTCCAAATTACAACTTAAAAAGAGCCTAGAGGGCTACATAGATGAATCATGATAGTCAATCATCATATATCAATAAAGTTTAAACATATGTCATAAATAACTCGGCCAATGCCAACAATCTAGTAGTCACATGTGACATGAATGAAATCTGAATCCTCATACATATAACTGAATGGGAAACTTTTGAATCTCAAGAGTCAAGTCTCTCAAGACTCATCCTAGTCTGAATCTGCTAGGTCACTGCCACTGCTGGATCCAAAGTCACCATCAGTGATAGTGTTACCTTCACTATCATACTGTGGCTCCTCAGGCACCTCCTCCTCCTCCTCCTCCTCCTCCTCCTCCTCCTCGTCCAAGGCAGACCGCATAGGTGTATCTGACGAGGTACTGGCCATAGCCACGGCTCTCCCATGGCCACATCGGATGGCACAACCACGACCTCGTGCTCCTCTTCCACCACTCCTGCCTCTGACTCTGCCTCTGCCTCTACCCCTGCCCTCATCTGTGTCCCTCTGTGCTGGAATAGCAATGGCTAATCTACGACGTGAACGAGTGACTCGTCTATCTATGGTCTCTAGCTCTCTATGTAGCTGTGCATATATCTCCTCCTCATCAGCTTCAACTCTAGCATAAGTAGGCAACTTGGTTATGAGGATCCACCTGCAACAACATTTAGAAGCATATGTTCAATGTTCATTGTTATGATTTCAATTTCCTAGATATATTTAGAATCGAAATCATAGATGATAGAACATGTTACAATAGACTCAAGCTACCAATGTTACGTGCATTGGACCTGCCAAGTTTTTAAGCTTTCTTATAAGCCTCAAGTTTGCACGACAGTATACTAAGCACTCGAGTTGCCTTGTGCTTAACTTGTTCCTTATGGATCAAAGAGTAGGAGCTCCAGTTCCTCTCACATGCTCCTGCTGCACATTCCTTTTGGTTCCAAATCTCGATTGGCATTTACAAATCGAGATTAAAGGAGTGAGAATCAAGATCAATCATCATCTACATTTACAGTTTACCAAACTAGGAATAGCAAATGCCAAAGATATATGTCTCAGCTCTCACCTGAGATAAAATCCGGAGAGCCAACTTCCGCACTCGAGGAGTGGAGTAGCCATATGTCTCCCACCACTCAATTGGCTTCACACAAATCTCTTTCCTTCTAGACGTGGGTCTAGAGAAGGAAACACCCACACTATTCTTATGATAAGTGATGATTCATTACTTATTAATATAATGGACATAGACCAACCTTACCTCTCAGGTGCGAGGGAGTTACATGTACTCAGCGAAACACGCAACTGCTCCATGAAATGATGGACCAAGCCAAGAGTACTTCCCTCCATATCAGTCACCCGCAAGACAGCGAATAAAGGATGGAGAGCTTTCACTATGGACTCCATGTGTCTTCGATGGCCGGACAATTTCCAAGTTGCTATGCTCCTTGAATATGGCCAAGGCCTTGGGCTTCTTCTTAAAGAAGGCTGCAATGGTACTAGCAGTCTGCATCACACTAGCAATCCAAGGGAGCCGACGATGTCCTCCATGAGAAGGTCTAGGCAATGTGAAGCACAGTGAAGCACAAGGAGTCCATACAATGGAAGGAAACTCTGCCTCCACAAGCTCTCCCATCCTCACACAATTACTTGCATTGTCCGTAACAACTTGGACCACATTCTCAGGCCCTATCTCGATGATAGCTGCTCGGATATATGACTTCACCTGTAGTGCTAGCACCTCCTCGACCTGTATCAACAGCTTTCAAAAAATAGGTACCAAGGCATGAGGATACCAATATATTAATGATGCCCCTCCTCCTAACATCACTCCATCCATCAGACAGAATGCTGCAACCAAATTTCTTCCATCCCTCCTTGATAGGATCAAGAGCTTTGTTAATTCTGCCTATCTCCTCCTCCAACACAGATGTCCTCATCGCACCATATGTCACACCTGTCCATGTATCTGTAGCTCCCACAGCTGCCACTGCCTTGATCATCCTCTTCCACTGTGGTGTTTGTAGGACATTGAAAGCAAAATTGCATTCAGTCACAGTCCTCCCAATTTCAATATCTACCAAATGCTGCCGCTCTTTTTGCCAAGACTGTGTGGACAATGCACCTGATAAAGTCCCCTGGTTCTTTTTCGAAGTAGCCATAGTGGTGGATGGTGGTGAGGATGTAGCAAAAGCAATGCCCTCTTTCCTAGCCCTCTTCTCTGCATGAGAGGAACCAATAGCACTAGAGTCACTATCCATAGCATCATCAAGGTTGATAGTGTGAGACTCAGGCCCCAACAAATCCTCATCCTGCAAGGCAGCAGGCGTGGTACTAGGTCCACCACAAAGTTTTGGATGATCTCTGATAACTTTCTGCGCAATCTCAAAAGGAACAGAAGTACATCCACCAATTCCCCTACGACCAAGTCCAGACACATGGAGAATAAGACGTGTCACTGAGCTCACAAAAGGCTCGCCACAATAATTGCACTTCCACTCTTTGTTTCCTGACCCCGTTGCCACAGCGGGGTTAATCATAGTGGTATGGATCCCCCAAAGTTGATTTGGAGGTTTAGGCATGGTAAATCTCTGCTGCTATGCTGTAATTCTCTGTTGCTATGCTGCAATTCTCTGCTGCTATGACTTGCGACCTGTCATGTTGGCATGAACACGAGCATAATTCAATATAAATTTTGGGAGAAGTAGAACAAGTAAGTAAACTGCAATCTATAGACTAATTGTGTTGAGGAAATGCACATGCCAAGCAAGCTGCAATAGAAGCTTCAAGGCTCAAGCATTAAGCAGTAACAAGTCTCATGCATAAGGCATAAGCAATGCTAGTATGGTGCTATGCAACCCCAAGGAGGCCAAATTAATTAGGGCTTTCAGCCCATACTTTGCAAATTGCCCCCTTTAAATTTACTGTTATACTAGCAGGCTCTTATCTGAAACAAACCCAGAAGGGGGCCAACTTTCTTAGGGCTTTCAGCCCATAATTGCCCCAATTTTTTGGGAAAGGAGAAAGCAAGAATCAAGATGCAGAGTGGAGCCTTCAAGGCCTTCAAAAACAGCACTATATAACGAGATAAAAGAAGCAAACGATGCACAACGTGAACCTGAAGGCAGGCTGAGCTCCAACGTTGATGCTCGTCACCCAAACCAGCAGCAGGATTGAACGTACGGTGAATCCGTACAGGGTATGGCAGGTCCGTACAATGTATGGCGAATCCGTACAAGATACGGAAAATCTGTATGGTAGGTCCGTACAATGTACAGCGAATCTTCAGCAGCCATACGGGAGAGGCAAAAAAGCGTATGGGGCACCGTGGTACGGATGGCATGTACAGAGTCCAGACGACGAGTCACGAAACGAAAATGCTATTTGCAAAGTCTAAGGTTCCAAAACGTTGAAATTTTAGGGCTTTTAAAATTTATAAAAAATTTAGAGTGTGTCTAAACGTGTCTTAAGGTAAGACACGTGTCTTAAGTGTCTTAAGTGTCTTACCATAAGACACGAGTGTCTTAACAACCCTATTCAATAATCGCCAAAGTTCCTTCAAAGGATGGAAAGGAGATGAATCAGAGGAGAGTGCAACTCTCACCTTTTTATAGCCCGCTAATGGATTGGAAATGATCGAACTTCTCTATGAGGGGCTTGACCTGCAAACCGGCAAACTGCCTTGTGGCAGCCGACTATGCCTTGCCAGTAGTCTGCCGTCTGTTATCACATCAGCATACAATTGACTTCCATGTCAGCAACCAACTGTGCCACCTTGGGAGCCCACGTCTGCCACATCATCAGCTGGTGTCACAGCTCAGGTCACAAATTTGCCACATCAGCATCATCAAATGATGCAGTACTAGTCTTGATGAACCCTGCAATGCCTGGTAAAATCCATGCATTGCATGGTTACTCCAATGTTCTGCCATAGATACCTAAATTCTTCACCTACCATCTCCTCTTTGGCTGCCTCAGATATTAAGCATATTGTGACCTAGGTGGATGTTACAGGGTGGGGCATTCAAGTCTAACAAGAATCGGCCATTAGACAAGATGTCAATGACTATATACCTGTCATTGAGAGAAGAAGCAATAAAACTAGATTCAGACGAGACATAAATGCCTTGGAACATGACTTACGACTAGCCTTGGGCTTCTTTTTACTACTCTTGATCTTCATCTGTTTTTGCATAGATAGCCTCCCATCAAATGTGATGGTCAACAGACACAGAATGATCAAATGACAACATGTTGTGCTTGATGCTTAGCTTCCATCAGTAAAGCATCCATAAAGGAAGCACTCAGTGCAAAACAAAGGACAAGTCCCATTGCCAATGCAGTTAGCTAGAAAAAGGTTGCCACTTCAGCCTAACTGTATTCTGCACCAGAAGATCAAATTTCAACAGCACGCAAGTCCCTGATGATTTCAATGGCATAGACAGCCACTGCTCCTTGGTTAAGTTTGATTCATCCCAAATGCAACATCAAATTCCAAATAAACAAACTGGCATTTGACCTTTACAAGTATTCAACCAACATTCAAATAAGTAAACTGGCATTTTGCCGTGAAAACTACCGGTCAGAATGCACTTGTATATCCATCCTGCTTCCCACCTCAAACACACGATACATTTATACACTTCAATTAGTTGGGTAGAGGCAAGAGTACTAGTACTACAGATCACAGCATGCATATAATAATGAAGCCTAGCAAACAGCACCTACACAAAGGGGTGAATGTACAGATAATGTAATCAAGTGAACTCACTTCCGAAGACATTCATCATAGAACCCATACACCTGTGTGACATGTTCACAAATAGAGGACATTCATTCCATAGTGTATGGGAATTGTTCCATAAAAAACCATCGAAACATTCTAGCGACATTCTCAACTTTTAAAACATGTTACATAGCTGGAGAAGTACAATATTAGTTAAACAACAGCAAGGAGTTTTGAATGGCAAGGGACACTGAGCAGAGAAGCAGTCTAACGGGAGAACAATGGTTTTCACAGCAAAAATTGCCGCTGACCTGCTGACTCTCATGGTTGCCTCGAAGAATTGTGATTCTGTCTGCATACCGCACTTTCAAAGCCACTAAAAGCTGCATGTGTCACAACAAGATTGTGTTTTCAATCAGAACGCACTACTGAAACCTCATATAGTTGCTCAGTCATAACTATGCTCTCACTATTGGATACAAGGGGCAACCTGAAGGATGTTTTCTTTAACAATCTTCAACTAGGAAAGCATCAGATACAAGCAAGACTCTTCAACTATAAAAGAATCAGACACAAGCAAACAAGAGATACTAATTCAAAAAGAGAGCTTTTTATGACTGAAAAATTGAACATTCGAGTCTCTGCACTTTTTCTTAGCAAGCGTTCGATGTAACTACATGGCCTCAAGTCACTCACTGTCGCTGTTTCAAAAGAGTAATATCCATGGTCTACGTAATCTCCCATGAAGAGAGTTGGTATCCGGGCATTACAAAACCAAGAAACATTCCAAAGAGACTTAATTGAAAGGAATACACCAAGCATCTCTCTCTCTCTCTCTCTCTTCATAATAGACATTTATTTTGAAAAAAAAAAAGTTTACAGGGCCACGTGGCCGTCATGTGATGTTCAAGCTTTCCCTCTCTAAGAACTTCAAACCACTTGTGGTAGCATGGAGTATGATATAGCCGTGTCGTTCTCCACAAAACGAGCTAACAAAAAAGAAGAGACTTGCGACAATAGTAGCCCTCTTGATACGACCTATGTGAGTTGACTTGTCAACTAGGTATGCCACAAACCTGTCCATCTGGAAAATTGAAAGGAGATTGCTTAGTCTGGGCTGCCCATGCGGAAGCTTGCTGAAAGCCCAGTCTTAAACCATTATGTGCCCATTGGTCAACATAGTCCATATGCAAGAAATGAAATCCCACACCTTCGTTGCCACTGGGCATGAAATGCAAAGACGTAGAATCTCTCTCTCTCTCTCTCTCTCTCTCTCTCTCTCTCTCTCTCTATCTCTCTTCCTCCATGTTGCTCCTCCTTTTCACACTCCATGCTCCTGTGCTCCTCGCCATGTTGCTCCTGCTGCTCCTCGCCATGCTCCCCTTCACACGCTAGCTCCGCCATGCCTGTCGGCCTTGAGGCCTTCCCTCCTTGCTACTCCCTGCTCGCCCCCTGCCTTGCTTGCTGCCCGTGTCACCACAATGTAAATATCCTAAGTCAAAGTATAGTTGACCATTTATTTGATCATAATTAAAGAGTTTTCTATCTAGGTTAATGATGGTGAAAAGAGTTCTTTTAATGGTTAAATAATTGACTACGGTGAAAGATACTTGACTCTGGTCAAGTAAGCCTGATTTCGATTGGGGAGACTTGGTTTATTACTAAGAGGGTTAACTGTGATTAACTAGAGAACCACAGAGTTGACTACGGCAAGAGAGTGTTGACTTCAGTCAACGAGACTTGGCATGTGCCAAGAGGGTTAACTATAGTTAACCAAGTTGTGCCAACTTCGGTTGGAGAGATGTGTTAGCTTCGGTTGGAGAGACTTGGCCATAATTAAGGTGCCTCGACCATTGGTTAGAGCCCCCTTATGATCAAGAGCGTTGACTCTGATCAACCAGAGAATATATATACATATATATATACTTGTTATGTGTGCACATGTGTTCAGTGAGGACGCCCATCGTGACTAGGATTAGTTCACAAATTATTATTTGCATGCAAAGCGCTAACAATTAATGGGTGCCATGGTGGTGCACTTTAATTAATTGTTACAGGTACTATGAGGGGCTAAAGACCTAAGCAATTTGGAGCGTAGCAAGAATTTTTCGGAGGCCACCCGTGTGACCAAGTGCTACGAAGATCCCAAAAATTGCCTTAGAGACAGGTAATAAGATTTAGTCAAGATTTTTGACAAGTGGCATGTTGCCATTTTGGAATGAGCTTGAAGCTCTTGTAAAATGGATTCACGTTTGAAATTTGTATCAGACAGCTCTACGCTGAACTATGTACATAAATTCTCTCTTCTTGAATAAAAACCTTCAGGGTCAGCCCGACGATTGTCCTAGGCCCTAGTGTGTTAGGAATAGAGTGTGTTTGCAGAAGATTCCACAAAGAGAAAAAGAAAAGCATGTCACCAACGTTTGGCATTCGTATCAGAGCGGACATTTGGAGCCTTGTAAGGTTCTAAAATCCTGGAGAAGAGACAGAGAATTTAAAGCGATGCCCACGAACCCCGTTGGTGATGCACGCTTTCGTAGCTGTTTTTCTTTCGTTCTGACGGGTGACGATCAAATTAGTCACCATATTGCAAATTGGTCCATCGCTAGGGAGAAAGCGCATGTAGCGCTGAGTATTATTGTTGAAAATCTGAACACATTTAAGATTGGCACACTGCAAAGGATAATAGTCCTTTGGGATTGACGTCATGTGAGCGATGAAGGCAACGTGTGCGGGCCGTGAGCTTCACGTGGGCTATGATAGGTGACCTAGGAGAAAATTTGATGGAAATTAGATGATAGAGATCTCTAAGCAGAGCACGTTGAGAGATGCCTTCACGCGGGTACATGGCACAGTTTCGTTTGCTTGACGGTGCGCGAGCTGGCGACGTTGAACTCAAATAGGAGTTGCCTTTACCCTGTCAGAAGTCTTTGGAAGGCGCGACGCATGATGTAGATCAGCTAGCCAAGGTTTGGAACCTTAGGTTGATGTGGCAACCAAGCTGACGTGGTAGGCAAGGCAGCCAACTGACGTGGCACACGTGTGTGACCTAACACATGACAGGTGACGTGGCAGTGAGGATACCAACTGATGTGGTAGTGCATGCACAGAGCTGACGTGGCAGCCAGGTGGCAAAGTGCTCAGGTGATGTGGCAGTTAGATGGCAGACCTGTGGTTAGTTGATTCTGGTCAGAGGTCCAGTTAGTTGGCCCAACCAAACCACACTGGTTAGTGGAATCATGGTAACCTTGGGGTAGTTAACCAAACCAAGGCCGATCAACTTGACCACAGTGGGTTAAGGTTCCAGACTAGAATAGAACTAGTCTGGTTAGTTTGACCAGACAATAACTATCCAGTCATGACTAATCATATCAAAACTAGTCAGTTTGGTTAGTGTAACTAGCCAGTTACCCATCCAGTTACTGTTCCAAAAAAAAGAAAAAAAAAGAGTTTTATCTGACAATTTTCACCTGTCAAAAGGTACACCGTCAAACTTTTTCCTGTCAGAAAAATAGTTGAAAAGCAGAGGTCCAAGATTTGTAGAAAAAGAGTAAATGCATGCCTTTGTGCACTGGAAAGATGAATCAAATGCATTCTGAGTGCTCTTTGCAATAGCCAGGATGTTTTCGCAACCTTCTGGGTATATGCTTTGAGTTGATAGCCCATTACTGGTACTGGTTGTGAATGCAATACACCTCTCACTGAGGTTTTTCTTTTGGGAAAGCGAAGGGTAGATCTCAGACAAGTTGTAGAGGTGGCTTCACATCAGAATGCTAAATCATCCCATGAGGGAATGGTGGAGTCTGACCAGGTACACCAGGTTGAGGCTCTACAGATAAATAAAGAGAATGCCTATAGAGAGTTGATTACTCAGTTGGAAGAGGCAACAAGCGATCCCTTGTTTCGCAAGATGGTACAACCTCTTTTTGAGGAAAAGACAGAGAAGCCTCCCTCTGGAGCATATCAGGAAGAAGTGGTGGGCAAAAAGAGGAAAGAGTAGGTCCTCTTCCCAAGAAGAAAAAGGCAAAGCATCATCACAATTCATCCAATTCGTCTTCATCTTCTAGCTCTATCTCTTCATCCTCAACATCATCCCCTTCTTTTGGATCTTCAGAGCCCAAGAAGAAGAAGAAGAAGAAAAAGTCCAGCAGGAAGGCAGAGACTAAAGAATTTAAGGACAGTGGGAAGTCAATAAGATTTGCTACTTACAATGGCCAGTATGGCCAAGGTGAAAAGGCTATGCAGTTCATAAGGCAGTTTGATGCTGCCTTTAGCCTGGAAAATTTTAGTGAGTCCTCAAAGCTTTGTATGGTTGGTTTACACTTGACTGGTACAACCAGTGCATGGTGGATAGCTAAAACAGCCAACTATGTAGCCCCCAGGAAATGGAGGGACTTCAAGAAAGCTTTCTATACACAATTTATTCCCAAACAGTTTTGGGATCATGTCCTTCTTGGTTGGGAGAGCATTCATATGGAAGCACAAGATACAGTTGAGTCTTACAACCAAAAATTTTGGGACGCATACTTGCAGGTATCGCCTTTCAATAAAATTTCTGACAAGACTCAACTCAGGAAGTACCGGGCAGGATATAGGCCCAAGTGAATACTAAAGATATTAAAGAAATATTAGATCTCATGCATTCAGCCAATGTGGCTAGTCTCCTATACATGTAGGATCCTACTAGTGTGCCTTCACTACAGGCAGGGTTATTGGGGGGATAAAAAGCCAGCGACCCCCAAGTATGAAACAAGAGAGTTTCCCAAGGCTCAGAAGAGGGGATTTTAGCCTCAGAAGTTGAGGGGAAACTAGGTACAAAAGCCCTATAAGGGAAGACCACAGTTTACCCCTGAATAGATTGAAAATTTCAAGAAAGAGGGTACATTCTTCAGATGCGGCAAAGAGGGGCATGTGGCTGCCCAGTGCCCAGCAAAGCCTTCCACTCCGAAGGGAAAAGAGACAGAGAAGCCACAGGGACTGCACAAGCCAATGGCAGGAGAAATTCTTGACATACTGGGTCATGTTTCAAACCCAGAAGAATGAGAAATGCTGCTATCATGGGGAAAGTCGGAGACCAGCAAGCGCTGATTTTATTTGATCCACTGATAACTTTACATATGAGGATCTAGCCCTGAGGTTGGGAATAAAGATAGAGGAGTTGGACAGGGCTTTGGATGTCGACCAGATGTTTTGTGGGAACCCTGTGCTAGTTACTCCCTTGATAGGGAAGCTCCGTCTTCATGTACAAAGTTATGTGGATCAGGAAGACTTCTTCATTTCTCCACTGAAACATCATGATGTAGTCTTGGGTATGCCTTGGTTTCATCGCAAGGCAATGCTCTTCCTGAAAGTGCTGGAGTTTGTACATAGGGGCAAAGTACATCGTGTGGTTGCTAGGAATAGAGGGAAAACTATTCCCATTGTATCAAATCGTTATGTTGGAAAAGAAATAAAGTCTGCAATTTCAGCTTACATGGTTTTTGTAAAACAGAGAGAGATGGAAATGCATGCTGAAATAAGTGAGGCAGATCAGAATAAATTTCAGTTTCTTGAAAATTTTAAAGATTGCTTTTCTGACGCTTTATCAGGGGAGCTACCCCCTAAGAGACCTAAGGAGCTACCCCCTGAGAGACCTAAGTCATTCCTAGCAGCGAGCCATCCAATAGGCCCCCATACAGAGTTAGTGCAACTCAGCAAGAGGAGATTATGACTCAGGTGCAGGAATTGTTGTGCAAGGGGCTGATTCAGCCCAGTTCTTCTCCTTTTTGTTCATCTGTACTGCTAGTACAGAAGAAAGTTAGCTCATTCTGTATGTGCGTTGATTACCGCGCACTGAACAAAATGACCATTAAGAATAGATTCCCTATTGTGCGCACTGATGATGTGCTGGATCAGCATTGCATCAAAATGGTCATGTAGTGGCTTATGAGAGCAGGAGACTTCGGGATGCAGAGAGATATTTAGAATCTATGAGAAAGAGTTATTGGTTGTAATTCACGCCATCCATACATGGAAAGCATTATCTTTTGGGTGCAGATTTTATAGTTAAAACAGATCACCAAAGTCGGAGATATTTTTTAACTCAGACAAAGCTTTTCTAGAAGCATATGAAATGGGCAAATATGTTGTCAATGTATCATTTTCAGATTGTCTATACTCAAGGAGTTTGGAATAGAGTGGAAGATGCCTTGTCCCGAAGACCCCATGTCAACAATGTGACTATTGCTTATCATCAGGACCTGAAAGACATGAGGGAGCAATATGCTAATGATGCAAAATTTGGTGAAATTTTACAGCAAATGCAAGAGGGGCAGTCCACCAGTCACTATTCCCTGAAAGGTGGGTATCTAATGAAAGATGACTACCTATGCATCACCCAAGAGATGATGAAATATATTTTGAAAGAATGCCATGCACCTCCCTATGTTGGGCATAGAGGGATTACAGCAACAACTCAAGCAGTAGAGTGGTATTTCTTTTGGCAAGGGACGTGGAAAGATATACATTAGTTTGTTACTGAATGCCTTACATGTTAGAAAGTAAAGTATGATAGATGGAAGGCACCTGGCCTACTTATGCCTCTTCTCGTGCCTCAGGCACCTTGGGAAATGCAATGGGCTTCATTTTTGATTTGCCAAGATCAAAGTCAGGGAATGATGAGATTTGGACTATCATTGATGGAATCAACAAGCAAGCTCATTTCCTTCCGGTTCGCAAAACTATAAAGGCAGGTCATATGGCTAAGCTTTTCATGGCACAGATCTTTAAGCACCATGGTATGCTTACGTCCATTGTTAGTGATCGAGATCCCAGAATGACCAATCTATTCTAGAGAGCTTTATTTGATAATATGGGGAAAAATCTGAATTTTTCTTCTTCTTTCCATCCCCAGACAGATGGTCAAAGTGAAGTAGCAAATTCTACAGCATTGGATATGCTGAAATGCTATGTGGGTGACCAAGGTTTAGACTGGGAAAAGTACCTACCATTGGTAGAGTTCGCTTACAATAATACAGTACACAACTCTACAGGGAAAGCCTCCTTTGAGGTCATCTATGGGAAGGTGATTCTGTCACCTATCCTAAGGACCAAAGATGAAATATTTGCAGATAGCAATTGAAAGGTCACAAGAAAAGCATAAAAGAGCTACTAATAAAAGCATAGGGGATAGTTAGATCTCAAGGAAGGGGATTGGGTACTTTTGAAGTTCGAGAAAGCTAGGCTCCGTAAGTTTAAAGGAAAACAGAAAGTGTAATCAAAGTTATCTCCCAGGTACTATGGCCCTTTCAGGGTTACAGAAGGAATAAATGAGGTTGCATACAAGTTGGCATTGCTAGAGCATTGGAGGATTCACAATGCTTTTCACGTGAGTCTTCTAAAGAAATTCCAGGGGCCATAGCCTACAGAGCCGATAGCAGAGGATCCACCAGAAGTGGATGAGCTGGAGCAGGTCCTTCAGCCAGAGAAGATTGTGTACCATACTGTACGCAAAGGCCCTCAGGGCAAGGAGTTTTAGAGGTATCTTGTAAAATTCAAGAATTATATGGCATTGGATGCCAAGTGGATGGATGAAGACATGTTGCCCGATCATCCATAGCTTTTGGATGTTTACATGGAAGCTTTTCAGTTGAGGTTAGCTGATTAGAAGCCGAGGAGATGTCACCACAATGTAAATATCCTAAGTCAAAGTACAGTTGACCATTTATTTGATCATAATTAAAGAGTTTTCTATCTAGGCTAATTATGGTCAAAAGAGTTCTTTTAATGGTCAAAGAATTGACTACGGTCAAAGATACTTAACTCTGGTCAAGTAAGCCCGGAGAGACTTGGTTTATTACCAAGAGGGTTAACTGCGGTTAACCAAAGAACCACAGAGCTGACTACGATCAGAGAGTGTTGACTTCGGAGGGGGTACTTAATGTTCTTAGCGGATGAGCCCATCCCGTAGTACGCAATGATTTCTAGTATTTTTCCTCGGTGAATTTTTAGAGCAATTTCATTAAAGCAATTGATTGGCATAAGGTTACCTCCACGCAACTACGATGATCTTCAGGGGGGAAGTCCCCCGAGAAAAGGGAGCCCCATACCCGGTGGGCTTGCTCTTTAAGAACCTAGAACTAGGGCTTGAATTTCATGGCTGTTGTCAATTATTGAGAATAGTGGATTAGTGGTAAAAAAGAGTCATCCAACTGTGGATTTGAACGTTATCTAATAGACCGCCAGTCCTCTTGTAGCTTTGCCTTCTGATCTGCATTATTTACGAGTTTGCTCTACCAAATGGAAAACTAGATTATCAGACATACAAAGACCTTCCCCTGCAGGGTGTTATAGTTTATACCAAGGTGTATGTCTTGCTAATCCAGGAGTCATTCCAAAAGAAGGTGCCCCCCCCCTTTAAGTTCAGTCAACGAGACTTGGCATGTGCCAAGAGGGTTACCTATAGTTAACCAAGTTGTGCCAACTTCGGTTGGAGAGATGTGCCAGCTTCGGTTAGAGAGACTTGGCCATAATTAAGGTGCCTCGACCATTGGTCAAAGCCCCCTTAATGATGATCAAGAGAGTTGACTCTGGTCAACCAGATAATATATATATATATATCTGTTATGTGTGCACATGTGTTCAGTGGGGATGCCCAAGCGTGACTAGAATTAGTCCAACAGTTTATTATTTGCATGCAAAGCACTAACAATTAATGGGTGCCATAGTGGTGCGCCTTAATTAATTGTTACAAGTACTGTGAGGGGCTAAAGACCTAAGCAATTTGGAGCGTAGCAAGAATTTTCGGAGGCCACCCGCATGACCAAGTGCTACGAAGATCCCAAAAATTGCCCTTAGAGGCATGTAATAGGATTTAGTCAAGATTTTTGACAAGTGACATGTTGCCATTTTGGAATGAGCTTGAAGCTCTTGTAAAATGAATTCCTGTTTGAAATTTGTATTAGCCCTAGTGTGTTTGTAGAGAGAGAGAGAGAGAGAGAGAGAGAGAGAGAGAGAGAGAGCTTGAATCAAGGAATAGAGAGAGTGTTTGCAGAAGATTTCACAGAGAGAAAAAGAAAAGCATGTCACCAACGTTTGGCATTGGTTTGGCGGCCCGCCTTTTTTGCTGTTGCCATCGCCTAGCTCCATGTGCCTTGCTTGTTGTCACCAGGCCATCGCTTGCCCCTTCTAGACCATTGCGGGAGCCCTCCAGTCATCGCAGGTTCCCTCTAGGTCGTCGCTTGCACTCAGGCCTCTTTCAGGCTGTCGTCGCGAGGGCCTCTCAGCCCCCCTCCTCTATTGCACTGTGTGAGTCGTGAGGCTTCCAAGCAAGCCCCACGGGCTGCTCAATTGGGCCAACCAGTGCCATAGGGAGCCTCGTCGATCCTAGCAATTGTGCGCTACTTGTGAGGCAGCCTTGGGCTACTAGACATTGAAGATGACCTTGGTGGCCAGCCCTTCAAGACCTCAAGGCCTGCTTACCCCCCATTCCCTCCTCAGTTCTCGGACTCCAGCCTGCACCGAATCTGCACTTGCAGAAATACTCAGGAAAGGACCAAGAAACCAGCAAGAAAGCTTTCTACAATTGCCAATATGGGGACAAGAGAGAGCTCACCAGACCAGAAAAACAAGGGGTGAGAAGGACTGGAAGTATAGCCTCATTTGGATGAAGCCAGAGAAGATAGAAGACCCGAATGTCAAGGCTTGCATATCAACACTCAAGGAAATATGTAAGATGCAAGACACTGAAAGTGAAGGCCTACACGCAAGAAGCTGAGAGAGACTAGAGAAGACGAGCTCTCAAACCTCAAAGCCCAAATGCAAGATGAAATGAAGAAATGGCAAGAGGAGATGCAAACCAAACGGACGTGTGAAAAAGGTAAAATGCCGTAGGACATGACTCGTGCTCTAGGTGAAGAAAAAACACTCATTTGGCCTCTCAAATTGAGACATTGGAAACCCATGTTGCTGCCCTTAAAGATGAGAATAAATAGAAGGCAAGTGCCTCAAATTCATGATGAGGGAAATTGGTTGGGGTACCAAGATTTGAAGCACCCCAAAGGGGCCATGGTAAGATTTGGTGCCTCTAATGTGGCCTCTGCTCTAATCTTCAAGACTTTCATCAACCTTGCTCATCGAAGTCTTTTCTTGGAGGGGAGCCCCATATCAGGCTGAATTCTGGGTTGATGAGCCTACATTCAAGCTAGGTGTCATGTATAGGATTGAATCAAACATGTTTACCCTTTTGCTTTGCAATTAGAGAGTGGTTTAGGACATATAGCTTAGATTCTCGATCAAGGATGATGGAAGGTATGAACCATATTGTGGGTAAATTTAACGTTGACGGGATGTTCTTGACCTTCTTCTTGAATTTCTACATCACTTGCATAGGGTCTAATAGAGGAGCTGCTAACGCCCAATGATTGATCGGTCCTTGCAATATCGTGCAGCTTCTTCTCATTTTGGTGACCACACCTCCCATAGTAGTTGCAAACGTGCTTTGGGCATTCATAGAAGAATGACATGGGTTGTTACAAGCTTGCCATTTGTTTTATAGACTTGGGATATTTGGTCTTCTAAACCTAGTCTAGTTGTGTGTTGTCATCATCACATTCACATTTGCCACTAGCGATTTAAATCTCTCAGTGCGTTGGAAGTTGCTGATTTTATACTTACCTCTCTTAATGAATTATCGAATGGAACCACAAGGTGAGATGGTGGTGGACTTTTAGGATTGACAAAAGTCAAGGGGGACAAAGTGAGGAGTGGAGGTGGTGCTTCGACTCCACTCTACCCCTATGATAAGGTTGTAATGCCTTTGCTTTGAATAAGGGTGAACAAAGGTAGCTAAGCTGATGAAGTCATCCACACCATGGAATAAGAAAGAGAAGGATGTGTACAGAAGAACATGAGTTGGGGGTCGGTAATTTTCCAGCGCTACAAGTCATGATCTGTTGTATAGATCAATTATCTCCTCAAATATGTCATTAGACACACACACACACACACACACACACACACACACACACACACACACACACACACACACATGTGCGCGCATGCATGCACACACACACGCACACACAGACACAGACACAGACACAGACACAGACACACACACACACACACGCACACACACACACACACACACACTCTCTCTCTCTCTCTCTCACACACACACACACACACACACACACATACAGAGGGTGTAACAATGATTTGTTTATAGTATTAGAAAATACATAAGTCTTCTTGGAATTATATTTCCATTCTATCCAATAAAATCATCTACTTGTTGATTGAATAAAGCTCTTAAATTCAAGACTTCTGTAGGATTTGGAAGAAGCACACGTTTGATCCTTTGATCTTTAAAAGTTGATGACACTGTTTTGAAAATAGAAGAATAACCTTTCCCGGCAACTCCACTCTCATCAAGAGCCTCCTAAATTAAGTTTACATCAACTTTGTTTCTTTCCACGAACTGTTGCACAACATTGCATTTGATGGTTTTAAACTTCTTTTCTTCAATCATCCCTTTCACAGTAGTAGTTGAAAATAGACCTTTCATTTGTTTTTGGGAAGAGCATTCGGATCAAAATTTTCCTTTTGGGGCTCCAAAATCTTCCTATAAACCGGCTGCATAAATAAGAGTTAACATAGGAAGATTTATCATAGCCACATTGCAAATAGCAAACGTTTAAAAAAACCTTACCATGCTTCTTCAACTCAATGCTTGCACCCTCTACTTCCCGCTTTCAATTTTGCAAGGTTGCATAGTTTTCTTCTTATATACCTATCTCTTCCAATAGGGTTTCTTTCGATCTTGCTTTAAGTAACTTCTTCCTTGTCTATGTATGTTCTTCAATTTCATTTTGTAACTGCTCTTTCAATCTAAAGCTTTCAACTATTTGCTGAATTTTTGTGTTCGCCTCTTGCTCTTGCCTCTTGCTCATATAAAGACTTATACATGTGTGCAACTTGAGACTAAGTGGTGATGTATCCATGAATACCTTTCGTTCTATCACCCATAAACTTTAGCAATGTTATCGGATTTGAGAATGGCAGAGTAGAGTTTTGGAGTAAACATTTCAGATTAATATTCCCATCACACCATAAGTTGATATGTTGTAGACCTTGTCTCCTCATGTTTGCTCTTTGCATGGCATCTACATATTGTCGTTTTGGAAGAGGTGTATATTCTTTGGCTAAAAATGGTGTTGCCATCTCTTGTTGGCTTGTTCTATAGAGTTGTAGTTTGGTGCTACCATTTTGAGATCAGTATTTTTCCATTGCTTTGCAATTTCATTATGCTTTCATAAAGCAAAGAGTTTAATGGCAGTAAACTTTGAAAAACAAGGCTATGGCGAGATTAGTTATGGTGTCCTGACAGAGAGGCTTAACGGATTGTGGAACTGGCTAGAAAATGATAGAGAGAAAGACGTGGTTTGTAGAAGCATTGAATGTAAAATCTCGAGAGATGGTAGTGAATAGAGAAGAGGGGCTGGTAAGTCTGAGAATGTTGGGTGAGGTGGAAGTTGTGAGAGGAATGAGCAAAGAGAAAATGGAGGAAAATTCAATTTGAATGGTTCTTAGGAAAGGTCAAGAGGTTGGTAGTAATAAGGGAGTGAGGTTAGGAGATTGGCATGGATACTGGTGATATACAATAGGTTAGATGTGAGATAGGCCAAGTAATCCATGAACACATCTTTTTTTTTTGGTGGGGCAAAATCATCATCTTCAAGGTGAGTCAAAGCATCAGTCTTCAGTGCAGTAATACCTACATGGATAGAAAGGAAAAAGAAATTTCTTTCGTCTTTTATCACCTCATGACAAATTTGGCACAAGACTTTTCCCCCCATGGACATTCCCATTTCATGGTTGGGCAAACAAATAGAATCATGAGCTAGAGCTACTTTCATTGGATCAGTGCATACACTTTTGAGATTATCTTTTGCATGTAGGATGCCACAAGCTCTTGGTAAAGTATGGTCATGCACTATAATGAGACATTATTCATTGATTCATCCATTACATCATTTGTCTTGCAAGCAATTGGAGTTCTAGATCTAAGATTGTAGCCTTTTGGTGGGATTAAAACTCCATAATATTCTTCTTATACTGATGGTACATTTGTCTTGCAAGCAATTGGAGTTCTAGGTCTGAGATTGTAGCCTTTTGGTGGGATTATAGCTCCATAATATTCTTCTTATACTGATGGTACATTGAGTTCTATGCACCCTTAAGTTGTTTCATTTGGAGGCTGATCCATTCATGTAGAGGAATGTGCTCACCGGTACTTGATCATTTCTCTAAGGCTTGGGCTTGAGCGGTGTTTTCCTATAAATGTTTGTCAAGTTTTTTCTTTAGGAGGCTTTCCCTCTTCAATTCCTCAACACAAAAAGTGTGGTCTACCAGAGTCTGTTGCAACTCTGCGAGCTTGCCTTGATAAGCTTGAAGGCTAAAAGTCTTCTTTGTGGACTAGTGTGAGCCTTTCTTGCACACAAGTTCCTCTGTTTGGCTGAGTATTGAATGAGATCAAGTGCTAGTAATGCCTTAACATTATGCACATTTGAAAGCTATATTGGCTCTATTGAATATTGAAGTCATTTCAAGGATTGCTTTTTCCTTAACTTGGAGAGCTTGTTTCATTCACACCTCTTCAAGTTCTTTTTTAAATATTTGGGCACAAAGAGATGTGACCTCTATTTGGATTCCTTGAAATGGGTGTTAGATGTTTGCTACTGCAAATTGGCATTCCAATTCATTGAGATGCTCCTCCTTGGACAAGCTAGTGAATACCTCCAATGTTTGCTATATCTATTTGGCTTGATATTGAATGATGATAGGCAGAGATGAGACACTACTACACACGGATCCTATTGTGATGTTTACGTACCGACGTTTAGCGTGCACGGGGTACTAATCATCGGATGAAAAGCGCGTCTCGTAAAGCGTCGCTATATAGCGACGTTAAGCAAATGTTGCTTTATAGTGACGATTATAAAGGTCGCTATATAGCGACTTTTAAGTGTCACTATATTCTCTAACTTCACCTCTCACCAATCTCTAACACTCTCTCTCTTTATACCCCCTCACCCCACTCATGCCCATGCCCTGTGTCATCCTGTCTGGGTGTCCGCCATCCCTTGGTGCTCTTGCCACTCGTGCCTCATCGTATTAGGCACTTCGCTATATAGCGACACTGAGATACTATTTTATAGTGACATTTTTCAGGGATGTTTTTTACTCATATGGGCCTTAAAAGTTAGTTTTTTCCAATGACAAATTTTTTTAAATTTTCATACATGTTTGATCTCATAGAGAATAAAAATACGAGAGCATGTACATGTTTGATCCTTTGAAAGAATAAAAGTACGTTTGAGACTGGGCTTATCCTGAGCCAAGTCTAGTGTGCCAAATAAGTCTATCTCCAACTCTATACTGAGTTGATCTCCTATATCATCATCGTACATTCACCATAGACTTGATTATCTTCTTCAATAAAGTCGGGTGATTCTTGATGATCGTCACCTTCTTCCTCAATATCGTGATCTCCATCTTCCTCCCATATAATGTCATTATGCACATCTTCCTCTTGGCTCATATTGTGATCTTCATCTTCTTCTCTAAATCCATCTGAGTCAATTGGATCCAGAATTGGTAGTGGCATCTCCATATCCATATGATCTCTATCTTCATATCCACATTGGTAGTGTGAAGGTATATGCATACCACCCTCGTCATCCTGTCTCAAGATTTTGTGTCGTGTACGCATGCAATATTAATCACAAACTCAAATAGCAATGACTTTTCGATGATCCATCACCATATGCACCACCAACGGTGGGTATTGGTTTGGGCTCCTCCCCATACATCCTCAAGTGGCGCATGACAATACGGTGTTGATGTCATACTTCTCGCTTGCAATGAGTGCAATGACAATACAACCTCTCTGTAAGCCACTCTGCACTCCCGAGCATTGGTGCATCATCTGACAAGCTTTCACTCGTCCCTTCCATCTGCACACCTCTAAAGTCATAACACAAATGCAAGGAAATCCATTAAGATCCAAAAAATAGCCACCTATGAGCTCCTTCCCTCTCTTCTTAGATCAAGTGCCTTGAATTGACACTTTTAAGGTATAAGTGTCGCTATATAGTGACACTTAGGGGCAAAGGTCGCTATATAGCCACTTTTAGGATTAAGTGTCACTATGTAGTGACTTTTAGGGTTAAAGGTCGCTATATAGCGACTTTTAGGGTTTGGGTTTAGGGTTTAGGGTTTAGTGTTAAAGGTCGCTATATTGCGACGAAAAAGCGTCGCTATATAGCGACGGAAAAGCGTCGCTATATAGCGACACTGTGGGTTAAAACCAAAACCCGTCGCGATGCACGGCACTTTCTTTAGCACTCTCTAATCTCTATTGTAAGCAAAGCAATCTCTTCTCCCACCTATTTTCGATGCCTCCCACTCTATTCTCCACTCCTCACCAATACTCACCCCTCTCCTAGCTCTTGCGCTCCCCCTCCACCCTTCTCCCTCTTTGGTTTCTTGAAATGAAGTTTTTGAAGAGGTGATTCTCTTTGAACAATGTAGGTAGGTTTTTTGTGAGATTTCATTTTGTGAGTGCTTCTCCTTGTATTGCTAAAGCTGCTTACTAGTTTTCATGCTTGATTACTAGTTTTCAGGCTTGATTTCAAAGGATTAAAACAAAAAATGAGATTTCAAGAAAGAAAGAAGACTCCTCTCTTTTGTAGGGCCAGTCCACAAAACACCGAGCGGGATGTACTATTCCAGGTAAGTGCTTCCTCTTTTTTCCATTTGTCATTTTTTTAATTTGCATTGGCCTACAGTTAGCACCCTAAGTGCTAGCTGCAGTGATGGGCGCATGAACCCTCCCTTCCCCTGTCTTCCCTCTTCTTTCCGTCTTCTCTTCTCTTCTTTCCCTCCTCTCCTTCTCCTTCTCCTTTAATCTTTCAATCTCTTTCCCCCTCTTTTTTCCTCTTTCGTTTCCCTCTTCTTCTCCTCTTTCCCCCCCTCTTTTCCCTCTTTCATGCTCATGCTCTTATGCTCATGCATAAGCATAAGCATAGCATGAGCATATGTCTTTTTTTCCCTCTTTCCTTTTCCTCTTCTTCTCTCTTTCTTTCCCTCTTTTCCCTTTTCCAATCTCTCTTTCCTTTCCATCTTCTTCTCTCTTCTCCTCTTTTCCCTCTTTCATGCTCATGCTCTTATGCTCATGCATAAGCATGAGCATATGCTTATGCTTATGCATAAGACTCCTCTTATGCATAAGCATAAGCATAAGCATAAGAGAAGGAGACATATGCTCATGCTTATGCTTATGCATGAGCATAAGAGAAGGAGAAATATGCTCATGCATAAGCATGAGCATATGTCTCTTTTTCCCTCTTTCCTTTGCCTCTTCTTCTCTCTCTCTTTTCCTCTTTCCCCTTTTCCAATCTCTCTTTCCTTTCCCTCTTCTTCTCTCTTCTCCTCTTTCCCCCCCTCTTTTCCCTCTTTCATGCTCATGCTCTTATGCTCATGCATAAGCATAAGCATAAGCATGAGCATATGCTTATGCATATGCATAAGAGGAGTCTTATGCATAAGCATAAGAAAAAGAGACATATGCTCATGCTTATGCTTATGCATGAGCATAAGAGAAGGAGACATATGTCTCTTTTTTCCCTCTTTACTTTCCCTCTTCTTCTCTCTTCCTCTCTTTTTCCCCCTCTTTTCCCTCTTTCATGCTCATTCTCTTATGCTTATGCATACGCATAAGCATGAGCATAATGCTTATGCTTATGCTTATGCATAAGCATAAGCATCAGAGAAGGAGACATATGCTCATGCTTATGCTTATGCATGAGCATAAGAGAAGGAGACATATGCTCATGCATGAGCATATGTCTCTTTTTCCCTCTTTACTTTCCCTCTTCTTCTCTCTTCCTCTCTTTTTCCTCCTCTTTTTCCTCTTTCATGTTCATTCTCTTATGCTCATGCATACGCATAAGCATGAGCATAATGCTTATGCTTATGCTTAAGAGAAGCATAAGCATAAGCATAAGAGAAGGAGACATATGCTCATGCTTATGCTTATGCATGAGCATAAGAAAAGGAGACATATGCTCATGCATGAGCATATCTCCTCCATGCCATGTGGCAGCTTGCCCTTTACTCATACTTTTGCTCTACATGTGCTCATGGCACCACAACTCTCAACATTCCTATGCACTAAATTCAAATTTATGTCTTAAATGCAATTCAAATAAACCTTAGAAACCACACCTTCCTTCATCTTATAAGTTTAGGAAAGAAACAGTGCAAACACTGTTCCCACAAAAACGTGTTGTTATGTGCTAAATGCAAGATACTTTGTGACCTTACAAATTTTGGAGAGGAAGCATGTGAGATTTCCCTCCACACTAAGTTGTGCTTATATGAAAAATGCAAATTGAATGTTTAAAAATTCAAATAACTATGTTTTATGGGAATTCCTATGTCCTAAATGCAAATCAATACTAACCTAACTACAACAACTCTTTTTCCACACATATGAGTAGTAACCTACTAAATGGAAAGTACTATGCATAGAATGCAAGTGGTACAAGCATAATGGAACGTGTGGATTCAATTTGCGATTTGTATAGAGGTTCACAAATAGGAAATGTCCCCACAAATGTCACCACAAACTCTTGAGTATTTGGACCTACTCCTATCGTGAGTGTGGTTACAGCCATAATCACCTATTCCCAACACATTGTCCAGTGAGGATACCCTAGAGAAACAAATACTTACATGGGAGTTAGGAAATGCAGAGTTGCAATAGGAGATGCTACAATTCAAAAGCAAAATAGCAGCCAAAAGCCATCTAAAAATAGAAAGAACAAGAAGCTAGACCTATGCAAGAGGGGACCTCCACCGTCATGGAAATAAATGACACACAAAGGGCTCCATTGTAATCTCAACAATGTTAGAATTGCACATGGAGCAACCCCAAGCCAACACTTCAAGTCAAGATGGATGCATGGTCACCAATTGTTTGCTTTGACAAATCTCACTACAAGGCATAGGCCCTTTTCTGACGAAAATACCGATACTTTTTACATAAATTTTTTTTTTTCACGGGCACAAACATCGTTATAAAAGTCGCTAAAAGCGTCGGAAAAGAACCGTCACTATAAAGTGTCGCTATATAGCGATGCTGTTAAACGTCGCTATATAGCGACACTACTAATCGTCGCTATATAGCGATACTGGTAAACATCGCTATATAGCGACGATTAATAGAAGTAAAAAAAAAGCATAAGTGGGGCCTAACAGGGCCCATAGCAAGCCCTGTTTTGCCCCACTAATGCTTTTTTTTTTAAAATTACAAAAAAAAGTTTTTTATTACAAAATTTCCCTTGCGAAAAGAGTGATACAAAATCGCTCAAATGAAATGATCGAGCATCAAAAGGATATACATGTCGAACATATACAACATTGTTTGTTACAAAATTACCCTTTTGAAAAGGGTGATACAAAATTGCTCAAACGAGTGGATATACAAAATGACATAGATGGTGAAGTATATGCAAAGTGCTACTACTACTACTACTACTACTACTACTACTACTACTACTAATTGGAATCATCCTCGTCCTCCTCCTCGTCTTGTTGGCCTGATCCTTGGTTCTCTTGAGCTGTGCATTCTCCAAGATCCTCATCTTATTGGCCTGATCCATGGCCCTGCTGATCGCTCACCTCCGGTGATGGGACGCTGGAGCTTGCACCCTAAGAGTGAACCATATAAATTGAAAATTAGATTGGAACTTAAAGATTAAAACAATTTCAAAAGTGAGATTACAAGTAGGAGTAGACTTATACCGTACGAGCAGCCACCTCAACCCAATCGACCGTCGCTCCCATTGCCTCTTGCTCAATAAACCACCGTTTTGTTCCTATGCAAAATGCGCGTCGCGTCTCTGCATCTGTAGGAGGACGACCCATCGCAGCTTGCTGTGGATCCAATTTACGAGAGTTAGAGTTAGATAAGAGGAGGGAAAGGAAAGAGAGGAAGAAGAGGGAAAAAGATGGAAAGAAGAGGGAAGAAGATGGAAAGAAGAGGGAAAGAGAGAAAAAGAGACATATGCTTATGCATAAGCATAAGAACATGAGCATGAAAGAGGGAAAAGAGGGTGGAAAAGAGGAAAAGAGAGAAGAAGAGGGAACGGAAAGAGAGATTGGAAAGGGGGAAAGAGGGAAAGAAAGAGAGAAGAAGAGGGAAAAAGAGACATATGCTCATGCATGAGCATATGTCTCCTTCTCTTATGCTCATGCATAAGCATAAGCATGAGCATATGTCTCCTTATAAGCATAAGCATAAGAGAAGGAGACATATGCTCATGTGCTCATGCATGAGCATATGTCTCCTTCTCTTATGCTCATGCATAAGCATAAGCATGAGCATATGTCTCCTTATAAGCATAAGCATAAGAGAAGGAGACATATGCTCATGCTTATGCTTATGCATGAGCATAAGAGAATGAGCATGAAAGAGGGAAAAGAGGGGAAAAAAGAGAGGAAGAGAGAAGAAGAGGGAAAGTAAAGAGGGAAAAAGAGAGATATGCTCATGCTTATGCATGAGCATATGTCTCCTTCTCTTATGCATAAGAGGAGAGAAGAAGAGGGAACGGAAAGAGAGATTGGAAATGGGGAAAGAGGGAAAGAAAGAGAGAAGAAGAGGGAAAGAAAGAGAGAAGAAGAGGGAAAGTAAAGAGGGAAAAAGAGACATATGCTCATGCTTATGTATGAGCATATATCTACTTCTCTTATGCTCATGCATAAGCATAAGCATGAGCAATTGTCTCCTTCTCTTATGCTTATGCTTATGCATATGCATAAGCATAAGCATAAGAGAATGAGACATATGCTCATGCTTATGCTTATGCTTATGCATGAGCATAAGAACATGAGCATGAAAGAGGGAAAAGAGGGTGGAAAAGAGAAGAAGAGAGAAGAAGAGGGAACGGAAAGAGAGATTGGAAAGGGGGAAAGAGGGAAAGAAAGAGAGAAGAAGAGGGAAAGTAAAGAGGGAAAAAGACCACATTTGAGCATGCATATGGATGTAAGTACCCACTCCTATAAAAGGGAGGTTCATTTGAAGTAATATCAATCAAGCACTTTGCAGTATCTCAAGATTCTCTTTATAAGTCCAAGCTAATCTATCTTGGAACCTAATTGACTTGAGTTATAGATCATGATCACTCTTAGGATTCATCCACCTTAGATTAGTGTTGTCATTAGAGTAGATTAGGCTCCATAGGAGAGCTTGGTCCATACGCTTTAACATGGTATTAGAGCCTAGGTCCTAGCTCTCCTAGATTAGATGTAGATTTCTTGATTGAGAGATTGAGAGCTTCTCGAGTGTTCTTGTGAGAGCTCACTTTCATAGAGAATTTCCATTCGTTGTAAGAGATTTTTTTCCATGTTAGTTTATTGAGCGGTTGAGAGAGCGCACTTTCATTCATGTTCTTAGAGAGAGAAAAAGTAATTCTTTCATTGAGAGAGGATAGGTGTGTGTGAGAGAGAAGAACTGCTCTACTATTGTTGAAGAAATCCTCAAGCACGAACTACATCAAAGGCTGGATCTCATCATGCGACTCTATCTCAGAAGCTCCTATAGCTTTGACAAAGTGTAAGCAAGCTAAGCAAATAAGGTGACATACCAAGAAGCCTCCTAAAAGCAATGACTCATGACTTCAAGTTAGGGTAGACAAAGCTACAAGGCAATGCATAGGAAAGGTGACTCTCTAGCCAGCCGCTCCATCAACAGACTCCTGGCAGTACCCACAGCAAGCTCTAGCGCCGAACGACTGCTCTAGTCCATCACGATGCCGTCCCTACTCCCGGCTCACAAGGAGCACACCCATCAATGAACTCTGTAGCCTCGGTTGCAATAGTTGATCTGCATGCCACACCTCTCCAAAGCCAGTGCCTAAGCTCCATCTATGGAACCTTATTGCACCATGCCTAAATGAGCAACGCCTAAATGGCCGCCTACATTTCCTTCACCTCCTGCAAGCTTCATTATGCCAAAGCTCACATAATCAACCCACAGGCATTCCATCTGTAGCCCAGCCTTCTCCAATTGCCTATAGCCATGGGCTATAGCTCTTGTAACCGGCTCAACGACCTACAGCCTCTACTATGCCTCCCTCAACGAAACCACGTCACCTCCCTCAACGAAACTGCGTGGACCATCGTAGCAAATTCAAAGCTTTTTTTTCTCTCATTCTTCCTAAGGTTTCCTACACGTGACACATGGTAGACTTTTGACCTAGGTTAGTTCAAAGTAACCTTGGGTGGATTGGTTTGGTTAGTGCTCTAGTCTATGCCATGTGGCAATCCATGTCAGACTGACACCTCAGCATAGTGCCACATGCTAAGCACATTGCCCCTACTAAGCACAGTATATCTACAGCATGTGAATGCCCTTTGTGCCACATCATCATGCCTCTTCTTTCTTCATAAAAACTTCGACAAACCATAACTCTCAATCTAGAATGAATTTATATGTGCTCCAAGAAGGAAAAATATCCAGTTTTTTGAGCTCTACGCACTTGTTAACTTAGATTTTTTATATGCAATTAGACACTACCAAATTTGAAAGTATATTCAACTAGTAAGACCTTTGCAATGGCAATACACACTCCAACTATTGAGAAGTTCACCGAGGAAGGATTTCACGCCTGGTCTACACAAATGAGGTATCTCCTGATGCATCAAAAGCTTTGGAAGACTACAAAAGAAGACATACCCACTGCACAAAATGATGCATGGAAGAAAAAAGACGAAGCAACACTATAATTCATTGGTTTGCACTTGGGTCCAAACATAGTTCATCATATGGACTCCAAGGATCATGCCCAGGATGCATGGATGAGTTGAACACAGTGCTTGGTGCAAAAGCAAAAAACCAAGAAATTCATCTAAACATTAAATTCTATGATTTGCACATGAGATTCAATGAATCCATGGCACAATTTATCAACAAAATCAAAAGCATTATGACCCAACTAGAAGGCATAAATGCAAAAGTAGGGAAAAAAGATACACTTGCAATTCTCCTTAAAAGTATGCGTGTAGAGTACAGTGCATTGACAACCACTTTGAAGAATTTGCCAAATCCAAAGTTTGTGGAATGTGTATCTTGTCTTCTTAAAAAAGAAAGAGAGTTGAAAGCATTGACATCGACATTGACATCTACGTCAACACGCAGCAGCTATAATGAAGAACAAGCATTGTTCAGTAAAACATCAACGAAGCGTTATCATTGTAGAAGGATGGGTCACTATCAAAGTGAATTCATACTAAAGAACAAACCAAAGTGTCACCATTGCAAGAAGCTGGGACACGAGAAAGAAGTTTGCAGATTGAAGAACTAGCAGGTCAACTACATGGAGTCATCATCAAGCCATGAGCAGAATGACAAGAACAATATGTATTGAGAAGCAAAATCCTTTCCACCTTTAGCCTATATTCTTGAAATCAAACTTGACCACCTAAGAGTAGCCATGCAAGCACCCAGGGGAGGATTTGATCTTGTAACTCACATCTGACCACCTTGCAGTAGCCAAAGAATCATGGCACCAAGGGTAGGTGTTGAGAGTTGTGGTGCCATGAGCACATGTAGAGCAAAGGTATGAGTAAAGGGCAAGCTGCCACATGGTATGGAGGAGATATCCCACATGTGAGCATGCATATGGATGTAAGTACCCACTCCTATAAAAGGGAGGTTCATTTGAAGTAATATTAATCAAGCACTTTGCACTATCTGAAGATTCACTTTATGAGCCCAAGCTAATCTATCTTGCAACCTAATTGACTTGAGTTATAGATCATGATCACTCTTAGGATTCATCCACCTTAGATTAGTGTTGTCATTAGAGTAAATTAGGGTCCATAGGAGAGCTCGGTCCATGCGCTTTAACAAGGAATTTAAATTTAGCGTATAACACTTTGCATGTGTGGCATATATAATTTTTCATTTTGCATATTACCATATGTTTGTTTGGGAGGAACTAGCACACTCCCTTTCTTAAAATTATAAGACCAAGGAATGTCCTCTTCTTTGGGTTCATATCAGTTTGCATTTAGCACATAGTATTTTGCATATAGCATGTAGAAATATAAATTTAACACACTGTATTTCACACATAGAATTTATAAAACACTTCTACCTTAGTTGATAGCAATTTGCATATAGGCCATACTAATTAGCTCTTTGCATTCTGCACATAGTACTTTGCTCTTCAAAAATTATAGGAGCAAGGAACATGCCCTTCCTTGGGTTCATATCACTTTGCATTTAGCATATAGCATGTAGCAATTTGAATTTAGCATATAATACTTTGCATTTAGTACATAGTACTTTGCATTTAGTAAATAGTACTTTTCATTTAGGTCAAAGGTTCATTTGAATTGCATTCAAGGCATATAATTTGAATTTAGTACATAGGAATGTAAATTTAGCACGTAACACTTTGCATGTGGCACATAGTATTTTTCATTTTGCATATAACCACACGTTAATGTGGGAGGAACTAGCACAGTTCCTCTCTTAAAATTATAAGACCAAGGAATGTCTCCTTCTTTGGGTTCATATCAGCTTGCATTTAGCTCATAGCATTTCGCATATAGCACGTAGCAATATGTGTTTAACACTTTGTCTTTCATACATAGAATTTACAACATTTATATATTAGGCTGATAGCAATTTGAATGTAGCATATAGCAATTTGAATATAGCACATGGTAATTAGCTCTTTGCATTCTACATATAGCACGTTGTATTTCACACATAATACTTTGCATGTAGCTCATAACCACACAGTCACATGTGTGGGGGGAGAGTTGGCATGCCTGCTCTTTAAAAATTATAAGACCAAGAAATATGCCTTTTCTTTGGTACTTGCACTTAGTATAAAGTAGTTTCAATTTAGTACTTAGCAATTTGAATTTTGCACATAGCACTTTGCATTTTTGCACATGGTACTTTGCATTTAGCACCTCTCCAAAACTTAGAAGACCAAGGAATGTGCCCTTTCTTGGGTTCATATCAGTATGCATTTAGCATATAGCATGTAGCAATTTGAATTTGTCATATAGCACTTTTCATTTAGTACATAGTACTTTTTGACTTGCACTTAACATAATGTAGTTTCAATTTAGCACTTAGTGAGTTGAATTTTGCACATAGCACTTTGCATTTTGCACATAGTACTTTGTATTTAGCACATAACCACATGTATAGTGTGGGAGGAGAGTTGGCACACTTCCTCACCAAAAATTATAAGACCAACTTAGGAATGTGCCTGTCCTTGGGGTCAAATGAGTTTACATTTAGCATATAGCATTTTGCATATAGCACGTGTAGCAACTTGAATTTGGCATAGAGTACTTTGCATTTAGTACATAGCACTTTTTATTTAGATCATAATGTTAAAATATATTTTATTATCAAATACATAAAATGGCATCTTCATAATGAATTAAGAAATGTTCTATTGTTTAAGAACTTTATTGATTAATTACCAAGAGGAATTTTTGTTGTTTGAATGCTAATAAATTGCTTTTTCTTTTCTACTAATTGATATTTTCATGTTTGTGAAATTAGTTAAATGTTAGCGTAGAAGTACCTATTGTATGCTTATTGTCCCATATCATAGTTCAATGAACGACTTGGAAATTACCAATTGAATAAATCTGTGAAATCAATTTGATACATTTTACAAAGATAAGAATTTAAAAATGTGATCTTCACTTTAAATTTTAAAATTAAAATAACCAAGCAATATCCTAAAGTTGAAGACATTTTACAAAGATTGGAATTGATAAAATATAATCTTGATTTTGAATTATAGAAATGAGATAGTTGATTATTGTATTATATAATTAAATAGCACTCTGCATTTTTAAAATAATGACATGTTTTGTTTTTAAAAATTAGATTTAGTAGGTTGCTAAAGAAAAATGCAATATACATAAATGATGATAGCATAGATTAATGCACTTGCATGAACAAACATGAGATGAGCATAGTGACTATGTAGCAAAAGCCTGTACAATGAGTATAACTTATGATCATGTACATAACATGCATTTCCCCCTCTTAAGTTGTGGGTCATGCTTCACCTTTGGGATTAAAACCCAAAAGATAGGTTGAAGGGACAAGGAAGGAAAGCCAAAAAGTAAGATGCCTGCTTGGATCCAAGACTGGTGGATCAAAAGATGACTACGTGAACAATGGTGTGCATCGCTACATGCTAAACATGTCAAAGATGAACATGTCATAAATCGCCATGGACTGTGCAGCTGCTCTAAAGAAGGGGCATCCAGATGTGAGGCTAGTCAATGTAGCTGTGAAGAAAGAATCCAGGAGGTTGTGACATATGAAGGTGTTATCAACCCAAAAGAACTGATAGCAATGTGTGAGGTATGTTGCAATAGAAGTTTAATCCCTATTAAATGATGCAGGGTTGAAGAAGATGTAGACAGAGTGTGATCCAGGGGCTACATAAAAGCTGGGGCAAAAGATGCAGGTGTGATACGTGGTTGTGATGATGAAGAATAGGCCTATAAAACTAATAAGGTATGGCAACCTATCAAACTTGTATGCTCAACTATCATGAGCTGAAGGTCATCTGATGTGTGCATGGCTAAATATCCTTTGGTATGGGATGTAGCATCTATCAAAGACTCATCAAGAAGGAGCTGGCTAATAAAAAGGTCTAGAAGCCTGAAATAGAACTGAGAAAACATAAGATGTTATGAGGTGCCGAATGTTGATGTCGTGACTGATGTAAAGTCATGGATCCAATCACTAATGTGCATCATGTAAGGACTATATACTCCAGCCATAAGTGCATGCTGAAATACTAAGTCTCCCGAGGTTGTGCTATGGATGAACCTGATTATGTCCACTGCACTGGGGTAGGCCCACATTGATGCATAGGTATCCTTGTATTGAGGAATGATCTGCTGATCAAAAGAGGTGGTGGTGATAACTGGATCCAAGGGTGGTGCAATGTGGCATGACTGAGCCAATGCTGGAATGTCCTGAAGACTTCATTGCTAATGGAAACTCTATCCAAGGATGTGATGAGATCTATGTCAGAGGTGAAAGCATTAGTGATGGATGATGAAATGGAATCACCTGAAGAGTTGAATGTGCTGTGGCATGTGAGTGCCTCATACTAAGGACTTACCTACTATAAATCTGCATGATCATAACTGAACTCCTACTATGTCTCTGCATCTGATGTGATAGTAGATGGAGTTGGATCCATGCATGAATGTGATGGATGTACATCACTAGAATTAGTCTACACTGATGTAGATGGGACTACCTCGTGCCGAGGGCTTACTCTCAAGTATGCCTCATGCTGAGGGCTTACTACCAACTATGCCTCATGCTGAGGGCTTATCATCAAATGTGCATGATCAAAAGGTGTGGGCTGATCCATGCTAACATCTCGAGTATTTGCGACTGATCTCTCAAGGCCAATGAGGCTCGAGTCTGCATCATATACTGGTACATATTATGTGGCAATGAATGGTCAAAGAAGGTTTCGTTTCCACTCACAGATGTCATTTGGAGTCATGATTGGTGTATCATCAACTGTGTGATGTGGATAACTCCATGATGGAAGTGGTCTCGTGCTCTGTACAAAAGGCTTACCAGTGTACCGACGAGAGTGTCTACCCATGAGAACACTGTATGAGAGCTGCCCCACTGGGGGGATTATGCTAAATGATCACAACCAAGTCATGTGAGAACAAATGTGCGCCAAGAATCAAGCTTGTAAGAAAGTGATGACAACGAGCCGCCCGTCGTTGCTGCATTTTCTTGTTGCTGCCATGTCTAGACTTCAAAGGGTAGGCTTCGTCTATTGCTTGGAGATTGTTGAAGGCGGAGGGAGCTGCAAAGGCATCATGTGGTTGTCCATCATGGAGCTATTGAGTGCCATGGCTGGAGTTGAGTGCTGTCCAAAGCAATCGTCTGTGTGTTGAGAGTCGGCTGAGAGCGTTGGCTGTTGATGAGAAGTCCCGTTGTGGACATTGGCGCTGTTCAATTGAGCATAGGCAGCCATGTTGCTGAGTCATTGATACTTCTTGTTGCTACTGGCATATGCAGTTGTTTGGCGCTATGTGGAGGCAGAGTTGCCTATTGGTTGTGGTGTTGTTGGGTGTAGGACACTCAGTTTGGGGCTGTGGAGGCTGCACTTCTGATTGCTGCTGCCATGGAAGGAGCTTGGCTGCATCGAGGCCTAGCTTGATGGAAAGGAGCATAGGAATTTGCTATCACCATTGGAGCTCCTTGCCTTGCATGAGAGTCGCCGTTGGAGCTCCTGAGCCGTGACCTATTTCCAGCCGTGGAGCTGCTGCCCGTGGTGGTCAGCCATGAGAGTGTGTAGTTGATTGAAGCTTGGAGGGAACTGTACCTTGGCACTACAATTCATCATTGCATGGAGATGAGTGGCGTAGGGATGGCCACTGTAGAGCTGCCGAGAAGTCGAGCTTGGAGGTGCCATTGTAGCTCGCTGTTGGAGCCGTCGCTTGCTTGTATTGTTGGTCACATGCGTTGCTTGCTTGCTTGTTGCAACTCGGGTCGCTACTACTGCTAAGCTTTGTAGTTTGTGGTTGGCTATGTGCTTTGAGTGTGGGAGGCATCAGTGAAGCTATTGCTGTGAGCCGCTCGAGATTTCTTTGAGTCGCTTGCTTCTTTGACTTGCTTGTTCAAGTCACAGGCGTGCTAGCTATAGCCTTTCTTGTAGAGTTGATGGTAGAAGCATTGAAGGTTGTCAAATATGTTGTGGCTAGTCGTTGGCTGGTCGGCTAGCTTCAATGGTGCGGATCTTTGTAAGTAAGGGATGAGGAGACGACCCTACGTGTTGCTGCTGCCCTTTGTTAAAGAGGCTTGAAGGAGGATTAGAACTCTCTATCTCTCCCCTTCTCTCTCTCTCTCTCTCTTTCTCTCTCTCTCTCTCTCTCTCTCTCTCTCACACACACACACACACACACAAAAAGTGAATCTCTCTTCCTCACACAGTTGCCTCACAGTGACGGGAAACCTAACAAAACTCTTGAAAATGGACCTTGCACATCACTTGACTCACTAAATCTGTCAAAGGACCCATGAAACTTCAAAACACCATAGCTTGAGCTCCAAATATCAGATTTGGGAGTTTTCTAAAGCAAATTAAAGGGTGAAAGAAGCTCTACAAGAAGAGCTAAAGACATAATGAAGATGCATGAGAGAGAGGGCTTGTGCCTTGGCTGAAGCAAGGGCATAAACACTCTCTCAATCTCCTCTCAATGGAAGATCTCGCAAAGATGGAGATGGAGATGGCTTGCACAAGGAGGACTTAGTGCCTTGACAGAGCAAGGTCTTGTGAGCTCACAAAAGGAGCAAGAGCGCCATTGGATTGATACCATGATAGCGGAAGTAAGAGAGGGAGAGTGAGAGGAGTGCACACGATATAGCTACTTGCACTATGTTGTATTAAACATGAACATGAAGATATACATGTGAACCCCTTAGGGTTGGAGTTAGGGTTTTTCGCTAATGTCCTAGAGGTATGGTGCAATTTACACCTCCTCAACAAATTCATGATAAAACAATCATACAAATTAGCAGTCAAAAGGCATTGACCAAAATTGGTTATCTAAAAAAAATTAGCCTGTTTCTAGAGAAGCCATCTCATTGCTAGGCAATCTCTAGAACAAGGGCTAATATAGGTGTGGAGGTTTTATACATCTTGTGAATATCTCTTGTGGTGATGACATAACAGATACATGCATGTCGAGCCTTGCATAAATACTCTTGCCTTTTGGCGATCGCTCTGGAACTTGAAGTTTTGTGCTCCTTGGCATGAAGGGTGTAGATGATATCCTACCAGATGGTGATGTGGCATGGTTGATGGGGAAACTTGGTGACCTCCCATCACAAAACTACAATGGGAAAACCAAATGTTCAAAGAAATGATGATGAAAACCATCTCCAAAACACTATCCTTGGGAAAATGTGGACACGGGTGACAAGGATGCTGAAATCTCATTGCTCTAAATCTTATAGGTTGGAGAGGTTAGGTCAATAGAGAAGGCATGAACCCAATCCATCAGCCATGGAGCCATCCCCCAAGTGAGCCATCCCCCAAGTCAAGACTCTCTCCATCCTCTATGTGTTGGCCACAATCTTGAGAGCTCCCAAGGAGATCCTTTTTGTTGCTCGACAACCCCATACACCATGTGAGATCATCTCTAACATTCTATTTGCACAATATTAGTAGTTGTTGCCTATGTATATCTGATCCAACTAGGAGCCACCGATGAGATGCAACATTATCCAAAAGAATTAGCAGATCTTTTGTGGCCTACAACATTTGAAGCCATGACAAGACCATATTACGAAAAGTGGGAATATCCCAAGTTCCACTTTTTCAAGGACTCATAATTTCAGTCAAAAAAATGATAAATTTTAAAACGTATTTTCTTAAAAGATATGGTGTTGATCTCAAAAATGTATGAAAAAATACCACGTTCATGAGCACATATTGAAGCTAGTAAGGCTAATACATACTTCATATTGCCAACAATCTCTGGAAAATTTGGCTTGAAATCTGCCCATATTTTCTACTTCATTAGACTACAATTCAATTATGCTCGATCATTGCATTTAATATTCTCTCTTTGTATGTGCTCATATACAAATTTATGAAAGTAGATAGATTGTTTTTATATTGATAATGATCTCATTTCACATGCATATACAATCATTCTTTTCTTTATTTTTTAATCATATCATTTGTGAAATAATGCAAAGGGCTATCTTGAAACAAATTTTCCTCATGCTATATGTCATCAACTTTTAGCAACCAATTAAAAAAAATACAAAGAGGTACAAATACTCCTCAAGCTATTGCATCAATCTTATCCATTTTTTGAGAAAATATTGCATTCATTAGTACATATTGAAGTCAATATGACCAATGGGTACTTCATCGTGCCAAAATTTGATGAACAAGTTGGCTCTAAATCCTTGATCAAGGTCGATTTTCAATTTGATTATACTAGAATTCACTTGTATTGGCTTGTTTTGAAGACATTATATTAAAGATATTGCTTGGATGCTTTCAATGTTGCATTAATAACTTCTCTCCAAGATTTGATTTTGCATATCCTCTTCAATGTTGCTATAGGTCTAAAAAGTATGTTTGAAATCATTTATTATCTCTCACATTTTTAACTTGATCATACTAGAATTCACTTGTATGTGCTTCTTTTGTACTAAATTATTTCATGTGCTCATATACAAAATTATGAAAATTGATAAATTTCTCTTGAGCTCCTTTGTCCACCCTATAGCTGTAGTGTCATGTTTTCCTTTATCTATTATTGAAAAAGGTCATCTAAAAATATCTAGAACAACAAGTCATCAAGAATATGATGGGATATAAAGAAAAAAACAAAACAAATAAACAACAACTATGGGAATGGCATGCATATTCCTAGAAATAACACTCAATGAAGCCTACTTTGAAGAATCATGATACAAAATTTCCCTCAAAAGGGCATGAATATATAATGCTCCAAGGCATGAGCACCAAAATTGACTCATGGGAACATGAATGTATAACTCCACAAGAAGATATCTCAAGAAGGCTATACAATCTCATACTATATAAGACAAAAAATGGAGACCTACATTGGTCTCCTTGATCTGTATTACTGTTAGAGACTAAACTATCTCATTGCCATTCGCACTCCATATCTCTTACTGGGATTTCATCCCTAGCATGCTCCAAATCCCTTGTCCTCTCCAAAGCTATCACCCAATTTAAACTTCATGCAAAATGGAAAAGTTAATTAAGTATACCAACATTACATAATTTAAAAGAAGCTAGCTAAATACAAAAGTAAGAGCATTCAAATATCTATCACAAATGCATTAACTGGTTAGATAGTAAGAAAGATACTTACAAAATATGGTCTGAAGTGACCCTTGTGACTACTCCTGAGAGAGAGGGTCTGATCTTTTTTTGTTGGGAATGTGTCACTTCTCGAAGGTGGATCCATCTTAGGGTCTCTCTTGATCTCTTCCTTTGTTGATATCCTCCTTTCCAAAGCACCAAACCTCCAAGCAACTGACATAAAGATCAACTAGACAAATGAATGACTAACTCAACCTTTCATTTTTTGATTATGAACATACACAAGCTATGATTTACAAAAGTCCATTACTAGACTTAGTGTCACATCATTGCTCTATATTATATTTATATAAACATACCATTACCTACCTAAAAGCACGTCTAACATCAATGTTAAAGGTTGTTTCCCACCCAACTATGTAGTACCCATGTCATAGTATTTAGTTTTCTACACTTGAGTGAACAAAATTATTAACAACGTCTACCACACTAGAAATGCCACACTCTTCCAATGTATTGCTTGCCTTTATGTCTTATCCAAGGTTCTTCATCGAATCTGCTTTGTTGTCGAAGATTTCCACCATCGCCTTAACACTATAAGTGTCCAAATGAATTCACCTCTTTACTTCACAATGGAACTTAAACGTGGTACTACCTTATCACCAATATCCTCTTTCATCTCTATTACTATTCCAAGATGTATGTAAAGATTTGGTTCCAATGAAAATATTATTTTGAAGTTCTAATTTAATATAAAATGTGTATGAGTGTGCATGAAGCCACTATGACAATCATAACATGTTTCAACCTTCAAAGATGTAATGTGGGATGTTAAAGCCATAGCACTACGAAATCATTGCTTAGCTTTGAAATCGACCTAAGGTCGAATTGCATTTAAAAGATGTGATATGCAATGAGTGTATATAAAGCCTTATATATTATTAAATTACATCACATATTTGAAGAGTAAATAGTCCTCAATTTACATTTTCAAAAATACATAATGTGGGATGTTAAAAGCCATGGTACTAATAAAAGCATTGTTTAGTTATAAATTGATATGAGTTCGATTTGCAATTAAAAGATATGATGTACAATGAGTGTACGTAAAGCATCTGATACTATTAAATTAAATCACATATTTGAAGACTAAATTGTCCCAAGAGAAATTTACATTTTCAAAGATATAATGTGGAATTTCAAATCCATGACACTAATGAAGGTGGTTTTTAACAGATTAGAAAATCAATCCAAAATTTTGATTGGCTATATATCACTTTTAACTAATGAGCTAATCCTTGCACTATCCTTAGGAAAGCATCTTGGTGTTGTGTGATTAGAATATTTTTGTTAAATTCTCTATGAATTTGAAGAGGTTACCATTCTATAGTTTTTAAGGATATGTTGCATCTCCCTATTAAAAAAACATTTTTTCGATAAATCAGATAGTAGTTGTTTGCTCTAACCTCCCATTCTATACCATTGATATGCCACTATCATGTCTGTGACATACAAGTGTCGACATGTGCATTCAGATTGCGTTTGACAAATATTTTCAATTTCAAATCAACCTTAGGTCAATTTCAAGACCAAAAACTTATTTCATTAGCATCATGGCTTTAACATCCCACATTAAATTTTTGAAAATGTAAATTGACCTTAAGACTATTTACTCTCCAAATATGTGATGTAATTTAATAATATCTAAGGATTTATATACATTGATTGCACATCACATATTTTAAATGCAAATCGACCTTAGGTCGATTTCAAAGCGAAGAAATGCTTTTGTTAGTGCCATGGCTTTAACATCCCACATTACATCTTTGACATGCAAATTGACCTTGGGTCAATTTTGAAGGTTGAAGCATGTTATGATTATCATAGTGTCTTCATGCACACTCATGGCATAGGCAAGAAGAAAGAAGAGGGAAAGGAAAGAGGGAAAGAAGATGAAAAGGAAAGAAAAGAATGAGAATGAGGAAATAGAGAATGAGAGAAGGGGGAAATAGAGAAGGGGAAAGAGATGAGGGGGAATGAGAGAAGCATAAGCATAAGCTTATGCGGAAATAGAGAATGAGCTTATGCGGAGATAGAGAAGGAGAGAAGCATAAGCTCATGCTTATGCTTATGCTTCTCTCCTTCTCTATTTCCGCATAAGCATAAGCATGAGCTTATGCGAAAATAGAGAAGGAGAGAAGGGGGAAATGAGAGAAGGGGGAAATAGAGTGGGAAATAGAGAATGAGCTTATGCGAAAATAGAGAATGAGCTTATGCGCCTCTCATTCTCTATTTCCGCATAAGCTCACGCATAAGCATGAGCTTATGCGAAAACTTAAGCATAAGCTCATGCTCATGCATGAGCATAAGAATGAGCTTATGCTTATGCTTATGCTTAAGCATAGGCATCGGAAATAGAGAAGGAGCTTATGCAGAAATAGAGAATGAGTTTCTGCATAAGCTTCTCTCATTCTCTATTTCCGAATAAGCTCATGCATAAGCATGAGCTTATGCGAAAACTTAAGCATAAGCTCATGCTCATGCATGAGCATAAGCATGAGCTTATGCTTAAGCATAGGCATCGGAAATAGAGAAGGAGCTTATGTGGAAATAGAGAATGAGTTTTCGCATAAGCTTCTCTCATTCTTTATTTCCGCATAAGCTCATGCATAAGCATGAGCTTATGCGGAAACTTAAGCATAAGCTCATGCTCATGCATGAGCATAAGCATAAGCTTATGCTTATTCTTATGCTTATGCTTAAGCATAAGCATAAGCATAAGCTCATGCTTATGCTCATGCGCAAAAAGAGAAGGAGGTTATGCGGAAATAGAGAATGAGAGAAGCATAAGCTTCTCTCATTCTCTATTTCCGCATAAGCTCACGCATAAGCATGAGCTTATGTGGAAACTTAAGCATAAGCTCATGCTCATGTATGAGCATAAGCATGAGCTTATGCTCATGCGGAAAAAGAGAAGGAGCTTATGCGGAAATAGAGAATGAGAGAAGCATAAGCTTCTCTCATTCTCTATTTCCGCATAAGCTCACGCATAAGCATGAGCTTATGCGGAAACTTAAGCATAAGCTCATGCTCATGTATGAGCATAAGCATGAGCTTATGCTCATGCGGAAAAAGAGAAGGAGCTTATGCGGAAATAGAGAATGAGAGAAGCATAAGCTTCTCTCATTCTCTATTTCCACATAAGCTCACGCATAAGCATGAGCTTATGCAGAAACTTAAGCATAAGCTCATGCTCATGTATGAGCATAAGCATGAGCTTATGCTCATGCGGAAAAAGAGAAGGAGCTTATGCATAAGCTCATGCTCATGCATGAGCATAAGCATGAGCTTATGCTTGCGGCTTATGCATAAGCATAAGCTCATGCTCATGCATTAGCATAAGCATAAGCTCCTTCTCATGTGGAAACTTAAGCATAAGCTCATGCTCATGCATTAGCATAAGCATAAGCTCATGCTTATGCTCATGCATGAGCATGAGCTTATGCGAATGAGAGAAGGGGGAAATAGAGAAGGGGGAAAGAGAGAAGGGGGAATGAGAGAAGCATAAGCATAAGAGAATAAGAGGGAAAGGAAATAGAGAATAAGAGGGAAAGGAAAGAGAGAAGGGACAAGAGATGCGGGGGAAAGAGAGAAGGGGGAAAGAGAGAATAAGAGAAGAGGGAAAAAAGAGAAGGGAAAAAAAGGAGAATAAGAGAAGGGGGAAAAAGGAAAGAGTGGGAGGGGAAGAGAGGGTTCCTACGCCCATCACTGCGGCTAGCACTTAAGGCGCTAGCTGCAGGCCAATGCAAATAACAAAAATAATAAATGGAAAAAAGAGGAAGCACTTACCTGAAAAAGTATGTCCCGCTCGGTGTAGTGGACTGGCCCTACAAAAGAGAGAAAACAACCCATTTTTTCAAATAAGATGTTAGTGGAAGGAGGAGATTACAAAAGCAACTTCTTGAAGGGAGGAGATTGAGGAGACAAGGAAAGGAGGAGATTGAGGAGACAAGGAGAAAGAGAAGGAAGAGAAATATAGAAAAAAGAGGTGAGTTTTCTTTCTTTCTTGAAATCTCGTTTTTTGTTTCAATCCTTTTAAAACAAGCATGAAAACTAGTTTACAGGTTTAGCAATACAAGAAGAAACACTCACAAAACTAAAGCTAACAAACAAACAACCTACATTGTTGAAACAAACTCACCTCTTGAAGAGCTTTCTTTCAAGAAACCAAAGAGGGAAAAGGATAGAGAGGGAGTACAAGAGGTAGGAGAAGGGTGAGGAGTGAAAAATAGAGTGGGAGGTTGCTTGGAAAAATAGGTGGGAGGAGATTTTGGGTTACTTGAGAGATTAGGGAATAGTTTGAAGAAAACGCCGCGCGTTTAGTGTTTCGGGTTTTAACCCACAGCGTCGCTATATAGCGACACTTATTCATTGCTATATAGCGACATTTTTAATTAAAAACGTCACTATATAGTGACGGAACAGAGGAAAACGTCGCTATATAGCGACGCTTACTATCACTTTTTTAATGTGGTCTCAAGAGAAGCTCAAACATGCTATTTTATAATTGTCAATATCTCCTCTTCATGCTTATGTTGTGATTTTATAAGTGTAGATGGAAGGGACGAGTGGAAGCTCATCCGATGATGCGCCAATGCCCGAGAGCACGAAGTGGCTTACGAAGAGGTTATACTGTCATTGCACTCATTGCAAGCGAGAAGTACGACATCAAAGTCGTATTATCATGCGCCACTTGCGGATGTATGGGGAGGAGCCAGAACCAGTACCCCTCGTTGGTGTTGCACATGTTGATGGATCATCGGTAAGTCAAAGCTATTTAAGTTCGCAATCTTATTGTATACCAGGAAATAGAAGATCTTATATTTACACGAAATCTTAAAACAGGATGAGGAGGGTGACGAGGGTACACATATACCTTCTCACTTTCAACAAGACTATAGTCTCTCGGATGATGACGAGGGTATGGTCGACATGATGGATTCCATTTTTAGGGGCACTACATCCCACGTACATGTGATGTCAGAGTCTGAGGTCAAAATGCGAGAGTTGCAATCAACACAATTGTACGAGGGTGCTAGGATGTCTAAACTACGTGCTTGTCTCTCAATCTTGAATCTACAAGTACAGTATGGGTGGTCGGATACAAGTGTCTCGGCCTTAATGAGATTAGCCCTTGCATTAATTTGACTCATTATTTGGATATTGTTTGTTTTGAGAATCATCATTTGGATAGTGTCTTTGTCATAGGTTGCTCCAGAAGATGTTGCCTGCACCAAATACCATGCCCGCATCAAGAGATGAAGCGAAAAAGATGCTAACAACAGTGGGTATGGATTATGATACCATTCATGCTTGCCGTAATGATTGTATTCTCTTTTGTCGTGAGCATGGAGATTTGGCTAGTTGTCCAAAGTATGGGGAACAACGATATAGAGATGACTTGCAGGGTGAGCGGATACTGGTAAAGGTCTTAAGACACTTTCCCATCATTGCAAGAATACAACACATGTTTCGATGCAAATCCATAGCGGAGTTGATGACATGGCATGCATCTCATCGGTCCACTGATCGCACATTGAGGATTCCCGCAGATTGTGCAGCTTGGAAGCACATAGATAATCAGTGGCCGGACTTTGCGAGGGAGCCACGCAACTTACATCTTGGGCTAGCCATGGACGGCGTGAATCCTTTCGGGTTACGCTCGACATCTTGGTCGACATGGCCCATAGTCGTGGTGAATTACAATATCCCACCATGGCTAACAATAAAAAAGGGACACCTCATGCTTGCACTACTTGTGCCAGGAAAGTACAAGGCAAAAAACATGGACGTGTACATGGCACCTTTGATAGAGGAGTTACAGATATTATGGAGAGGAGTGCAGGTCTTTGATATTTCCAGAGCTCCTAGACATACCAATGATATTTTGGTCAAGGGGTATCTTGATGTGGACCATGCATGACTACCTAGGATATGGAGAATGCGCAGGTACGTGGTTATGTCTTTACATGTACAATGAGGGATTATGCTTTTTTTACTCTCTTTTGCACGCATGTCTTGTACTAACACATTCATGCACGCGTGCTGGACTTGTTACAAGTGGGTACCATGCTTGTCTTGTTTGTGGACCGGCTCTGAAATCGCTTGCATGCTACTCCAAACATATGAGGAAAAATGTTTATGAAGGTCATGCTCGATACCTTCTGCTCGACCATCTCGTACGTGGAGGTCAGCTTGATCCACCACCATCATATTTGAAGGCAAGTGATTGGATTCAAGCTTGGAGGGCGAATGGAGAGGAACCTCCTCCTGGTATGAAGAGGCTATTGATCTTTCACGAGCTTCCTTATTGGGGTCAGTTACAAATCAATCATCTCTTGGATCCCATGCATATCTTCAAGAATGTGGGGGCTACTATTTGGGCACACTTGGTTGGTTCCAAGGACTCGAGAGGAGTGCGAGAAGACTTGCGTGCTATGAATAGGATGTCTCGTTTGTGGCCCCAAGTGCATGCTTCGGGAAAAGTTGTCCTCTCGAAAGCAATGTGGATCCTCTCTACGAGGGAGGAGGCAGCGGTCAAGGCAGACATTGCCTCTTTTCAAACACTGATAGGGTACATGCGTTGCTTGAAAGGAGCATTTTCAAAGGACAATAAGCTTAGTGGCCTCAAGTCCCATGATTGGCACAAGGTCTTACAGGTATTCTAAGTAGAATTAGTGTACCGATAATAGTGATGCATTAGCGTAATTATTATTATGTTATATTGTTGACATGACTTCATTGTTGCTTTGATAGTTCATCCTCCCAATTACAATAAAAGGGTGCTTACAAGAAGATGTTAGAAATGCTATATTCAAGATCTGTGGTATTGTGAGGTATGCTTACTATCAAATCGCATTATGTATTTTCTTAATGGACATGTGAAATAGGTGGATATCTCAAATATCTTACATATGCATGGACATGTGAAATAGGTGGATATCTCAAAAAGAGATCTCTATATCGGGCATCGAGAAGGCTAGGGTGGAATCCATCGAAGCCGTATGCTTGCTTGAGAAGCACTTTCCCTCAAGCATTATGACAACTCAAGTCCACTTGCTTGTGCACATAGTTGATGAGGTGGCTATAGCAGGTATCGTTCATAATCGATGGATGTTTTTTCTCGAGCGGTTTATGAAAAATTTAAAGGGGTTTGTAAGACAAAGAGCAAGACCAGAAGCAACCATGGCAGAGGGATGGATTGTGCAAGAGTCATTAGTATATATCACAGAGTTTCTTGCATCCACGGATCCTGATATGCCGCAAGCTTGGCACATCAAGGATGATGATCCCATCATTGGCGAGGTTCCCCAAGGAAAAGGGATTGAAATAAAGATGAGCAAAGAGCAAATGGAGAAATTCAGTAAGTTTTGTATCCTCAATAGCCCTGAGATGCAGAAGTGGATTGAGAGATATGAAGTGGCCAAAGCAGAAAGAATAAATGCAAGGATGAGATTCAGAGTAATGTACAGGTGATCACAACCATATCCACGAGATCTGGCTCTTCTCCCTACTCACATGTCACTTGATTGGCTACAACTAGCTCTACGTAAAGCCGAACGTGATGGAGAGACAATAAACGAGTGCAAGTGGGAGTTATCATCTGGATATATGGTGCATGTAAGTTTCTTATCTCTTGACGTAATTAAGTAATTATTTGTGGCAATATATGCTATAAAATAGGTGCATCTTCATTGTTTTAATGATGCTCTTTTACAGTACAAAAAGTACAGTGCATTATAGTCATATGGACGACATTTTCGCGTGGAATGCATCGATTCAAAGAGAGTCACGTACGATTGTGGAGTCATGGCTAACTTCACACAAGATAGCCGAGCAAGTGCTTCGGATACCAATCTTCTCTCCTCACAGTTGGATTATTGTGGAACCATACGCGACATCTATGAAATTGATTTCAGACAATTTACTATTTTCATTCTTGATGTAAAATGGTTTAGAACTACTTACAACGGTCCCCATGCGACAGTGAGAAAAGATAGTAGCGGTCTCTTTGCAATAGACTCCACCAAACATTGGACCGATGAAAGTGATACTTTTGTTCTTCCCGAGCACTGTGTGCAGGTGCATACTAATGATTTAATTAGTCGAAGCTTTCGTTTTTAAAGTCCATTGATATATATATAATTGACGACATTTGGCACCCATCTTCAATATAGGTGGTTTTTCATCCGGATCGTTCTGATCCAAGATGGTGGTACGTGATCCAAGTTGCACCACGAAGTAAGCAAATTTTTGAAGATCGAGATGTGGATATGGAGATGCCACTACCAATGCCGGATCCAATTGATGAATCTAGCGAAGAAGATGTAGATCACCATATGAGCCAAGAGGAAGATGCGCATAATGACATCGCACGAGAGGAGGATGGAGATCACGATATTGACGAAGAAGACAACAATCATCAAGATCAATCACCACACTTAAGCTTTATTGAAGAAGATGATCAAATACTTTTAGGTGAACGTACGATGCTAGAGTACGATGATGATATAGAAGATCAACTCAGTATAGAGTTGGAGATAGACTTGCTTGGTGCCTTAGACTTGGCTCAAGATGAAACAGTTGATGTAAATGCTCTTATTTGATTTTTCTCATCTCAAACTTGGACATGAATATATGAGCTTCAAAGGCTTAATGTACATGCTCTCATTTTTTAATTCTCTATGAGCTCAAACATGTATGAAAATTTAAAAAAAATTGTCATTGGAAAAAACTAACTTTTAAGGCCTATTAAAAAAAAAAAAACCTCTCTATAAAAACGTCGCTATAATATTTTGTATCAGTGTCACTATATAGCGACTTTTGTAAAAGTTGCTATATAGCGACTTTTAGCAACAGTCGTTATATAGCGACGATTTACGAAACCCGCTTTTCATACCGACGATTAACACTAAGCAGGCGTTAAACGTCGGTACGTAAACGTCGCAATAGGATCCGTGTATAGTAGTGTAGTTTTGAAATCGACCTAAGGTCAATTTACAATTGAAAGATGTGATGTATAATAGTGTATATCAAGCAATGGTGTTGACGAAAACATATGTTATGGGTTTTGATATTGACCAAAGGTTAATTTGCATTTCAAATGTGTGATGTGTAATATCATATATGTGTGAACCCATAGTACTGATGAAAACATGTTTTAGAGCTTTGAAATCGACCCAAGGTCGATTTGGATCTGAAATATGGAATGTGTATGAGTGTCCAGGAAGCCACAATGACAATGAAAACGTGTTGCAATCTTTAAAATTGACCCAAGGTCGACCTACATTTCAAAAATGTAATGTGAGATGTTAAAGCCACGGTGCTAATGAAAGCATTGCTTAGCTTTGAAATAGAACTAAGGTTGATTTGCATTTAAAAGATGTGATGTACAATGAGTGTACATAAAGCCTTAGATATTATTAAATTACATCATCGATTTGAAGAGTAAATCATCCTAAAGTAAATTTACATTTCAAAAAATGTAATGTGGGACATTAAATCTATGACAATAATATGAAAGAAGCTTTCTATATTGAAATCGACCTAAGGTTGATTTGCAATTGAAAGATGTCATGTGTAAAAGTGTCTATCAAGCAATGGTACGATGTTGATGACATCATGTATGTTGAAATTTGAAATCAACCCAAGGTCGATTTATGCTTGAAAATATGTAGTGTGGAATATGATATGTGGGAAGCCACTGTCCTGATGAAAAAGGTCGATTTGCATCTAAAAGATAGTGTGTGTATAAGAGTGCATGGAGCCATAATGACAATGAAAACATGTTTCAATCTTTGAAATAAACCCAAGATCGATTAGCATTTCAAATATTTAATTAAGATGTTCAAGTCATGGCAATAACAAAAGCATTGTTAATTTTAAATGGACCTGAGGTCGATTTACGATATGATGTACAATAAGTGTACATAAAGCCTTCAATACTATTAAATTAAATCACATATTTGAAGACTAAATCTTTTACATTTTCAAAAATATAATGTGCAATTATAAAGCCATGATACTAATGAAAGCAGTTTTTAGTTTTGAAATCGACCTAAGGTCGAGTTGCAATTGAAGATATGATGTATAAGAGTGGCTATCAAAGAATGGTGTTGATGAAAACATATTGTGGGTTTTAAAATCTACCCAAGCTTGATTTGCATTTCAAGTATGGGAAGCATGGTAGTGTTGCAAACATCTTTTAGAGCTTTGAAATTGACCCAAGGTCAATTTGGATCTGAAAGATGGAATGTATATTAGTGTGCATGAAGCCACAATGACAATGAAAACATGTTCCAATCTTCAAAATTGACCCAAGATTAATTTGTATTTCAAAAATGGAATGTGTGATGTTAAAGCCATGGCACTAATGAAAGCATTGCTTAGCTTTGAAATCAACATAAGATCAATTTGCATTTAAAATATGTGATGTACAATGAGTGTACATAAAGCCTTTGATACTATTAAATTACATAATGTGAAATGTACTATGAAAAATTAAGAAGTTATTAACTACAAGCAATATTTTTCCCATATGCCCATTTTTAAAAGTAAAATAATTATTAGAATAAAGATAATTTGACTAGAAAGTTCTTTTATATGCATGGAAGGATCATGTTTTAAGTCCTTTCATGTCACCTATTAAGACTACGTGCAATCCCCACACCATGTTTAAAATCATTATGACTTTAAATTTCTATCAATTTGCCCACTGCCTAATTCAATTCTCAACTATGTTTTATAGAGCTAAATTTACATAAAAATTAAAAATTAAAAATTAAATAATATTTTTAAATTACAAAATTAAAATACTTAAATAAAGTTAAAATAACATTTTGAAAATTCAAAATCATAGATTTAAAAAAAGTAAAAAAATTCGAGTCCAAATTTGAACCTAGATTTGCATACACACACCCGCATTTTGAAAAATACGTATTCTTCTTCCCAAGTTCATATTTCCACGTTCAGATCCTCTGTCATGCTTCCAAACCTTCTCGTTGGGTGCTTTTAAAATCGTCTCGTTGAGATCTCGGGTGCTATCTTCCGCGCATGAAATACACAGAGAAGTGTATGGTAGATCTCCACAACAGCAATAGCGGCCGCATGCTACTACTCTTTGTCTTCATCGTTGATTTATGGGATCCTTTCTCAAGTGGAGAAGTGGTTTTGTCGAGTTCACTCTTGCCTCTTAAATCTGAAGATTCGTCTGAGGAAGGGAGCAAACGAGAGTCATTCTCCTCTTTCATCCGGCCAGACTGGTGATTCCTCTACCGTTGCCAGGCTCTTACTCTTGCAGCCTTGTCGTGCTTGGTCATTTCCTATAGTGTAGAAGTATGAACTTCAATAAAAGCAAACATCGATGAAGCACATTAGAGAATCCTCCAGAATTTAGGAGCCCTAGAATAGTCCTGTCCGATTGGTTCGTGATTGGGTGTGCTATATGCATTGTCGAAGCTACAAATCTAATCAAGAATAGTGAGGCAAAAAAGGCATCAGGAAGCAAAAAGGCCTGAGAAAGATGAGAACGATTGCTAAAAACGTTTTCCTGTCTACAGCGACAAGCAAAAGTCCTTTGATTGCTAAAAACTTTTTCCTGTCTATAGCGACAAGAAAAATTTCTTTGAGCTGTTCAAGATTGGAAGAATCTATCATCCTCGGATATGCCTTCCCACCGTGCAAGCTACTTCTTCATCTGTGCGGTGCAGCAACATCAATGGATATATGCTCACTCTCGGTATCCTTCTTGCTTCTCCCCAATCTTACAATCCATGTACAGGTACCAACAAGCAGAGCTTCTATGTCTGATGCAATCTATGGAAAGGAAGAATCCAATCGCAATGATTGTAAGCGTACCTCAAATGGGGGAAAATGCATGGTGACTGGGTTCAAATGCTTCTTTCGCTGGATCTGTGGGTGGAACTGCAACCGGGAAGAATGGAAGGAGTAAAAAGTTTGAGAGGGATGGAGAGGATGAAGGATGGAAGCTCAATCTGAAGCTTGGGCTATGGTTGCGCTCAGTTGCTTTCCATGGGAGATCACGACTTCGCTTGCTACCCACTCCTCCTCCATTCCCGAACTCCTTGCCAAGAATCCTCTACGTCCTTCTCGTCCTCCCATGCCCAAACTCCTTGCCAGAGCTATTCCTCTACATCCTTTTCCGCCTCCCATGCCCAAACTCCCTCCAAGCGACATCTTGGAGAGCACCAAGACGCTGCTAAGGCCGGACTACACAAAGGAAATCCCCAGGACCTCGACATGAGTTGCCTCGTAGGCCACGGGTACCCTCGTCAAGGCTGCTGCTCAGCTGCTCACAACAGAAAGATAAGGAGCTAGAAGGAACCCTTGTCAAGGTTGTTGCTCGCTACAGGAAGATTAGGAGCTACAAGGAACCCTCGTCAAGGCGACGGGTACCCTTGTCAGGTCTGCTGCTCACTACGTTGAATATCTCTATTATTATAATGAACTAAAGCATGGACAAACCCCTCCGCTTCTCGATCCTCAGCCTGTAAAACGTCTCTGGCTATGCATTGCTTTCCACCAAGGCCCTAGGCGTCAGCGCCTGAAGTTTATTATGAGGGTTACGGTACCTAGAGGATGAGCAAGGATACTCTCAAGGATATTCAACGTAGGGTACCTAGAAATGTGTGAACAAAGTAACAAACCTGTTGGAGAGTGAGAGAGACTATCACTAAAATCGACCTTGGTTCGTTTTGTCCTCTGCCCTCCTCTTCTTGCCTAGGTTTCATTATTTTAAAAATGAAAAAACATATGCCCCATAGAATCATAAGAAATTTTGATATATTATATTGTTTCACTTTTATATTCCACTATCATCTCAATTCTATAGTATATTGGAGAAAGGTTATTCTAACCACGTCAGAGTACTCAACCCCATCTGTTCTCTATTCCATTCTTCTAAAGGTCAAAGAAAGCTCTCCTCAGTATAGCAAGGACATGCATAACGAAGCTCTTCTACTCTTAGATCTTAAGCATTTCAATTATTGGTTGCATTCTTCTTAATCTCTATGATTGTCTCCCATGTAGCTTTAGAGTGATATTTTCTTTCCCTTAGTTGGTTTATATTTTCCTTTTGCTTTTGCTGTCAAAGGTTTTGTGGCATTACCTATTTGCATACATGAACAATTAGATTTCCAAAAATGTTTTGATGATGCATCATTGCCTGTGGTGTTTTGCCAACATCTTTATAATGTCTTGAAATGTCCAAATATGGAATGTCGTTCTACAATGGGATGTTCTCCTATGATCTATATTTGAATTGTAGTCTCTCCATTCTAAAGCCAAACCAAAAATTGTGTGTTACCTATGACGTTCTAAGTCAATATAAGGGGAAACTATGCATTTTTAGCTGTAGACTTTATAAGTGTAAATAGGACCCTAGGGTTTGTGGGGATGTATAGGTGATCTTTGAGTTTTACCTTATCACTGATGTAATGATTGCTACCATGGATGATTTTTTCAAGTTAGTTTCGTTAAGAAGCTAAACTTTTATATTGGCATTGAAAATTGTATGTCGTAATAAAAATAAATGTTTGAAACATTCGCCAAGATTTGAAACTTTTATGCAAAAAAAATGAAAGTTTCAACAAGATTTACATTTTTCCTTCAAAATTCAAAAAAAAAAAAAGTACTACATTCTACTAATATTGTGAAACTAAAAGAATGATCTTGAAAACTTTCGCCAAGATTTTATGTTAATATATAAGCATAGCTTCGATAAAAACATCCTTGATTGCTACTAGTCTTTGCTACATATTGCGATTATAAAATGGTCTCTTTAGAGGTTCCATAGGCACTTGCAACTAGATCCCTCAATTTCTAATGTGAAAACCATGATGGGCTAAAAATTTGAAGATTTGCAATTTCTATGCTAAAACCTCATGTCCCTTTCTTTCCTTCCTTTTATTTTCCTTATGTTTGTTAGTTTCATTCTCTTTTTCCTTCTCTTTCTTTGTGTCTCCTTTAGAAGGTCCAACTATGAAAGTGTACACAATAGTCCCATAATTCATGAAACATGTATGCATGAAACCCTTTGCAACTGAAGCACCTATCATACACACTTTGTTGATTAAACATCTTCATCATCAAAATTGATCACAAGAGGATTTCCAAAAAAAAAGAGCATGCAAACCAAGTCCACCATAGCTCATTTGAAAGCACATACATTCCTTAAGCTCAATCAAGCTAGAAACATTTTGTACAATTAGAAGAAAACCTACAAAGACATTGCTAAGATACAAGTGCAACAATGAGAATTTCTATCAAACTTGATTGAACAAAAAGTATATACAAATAACATTCCTTTGGTACTCAACCAATCTGAAGAGTCCCAAATCGGTGAGATTTTCCCAATTTTCCTAATATGGTCAAAACTAGAAGTGGGAGATAACCTCTAGGCAAACCTGTTGCCCAACAAAATGGTACTCTCTCAAGGGAGCTGTAGACATTAGTCTATTTGAGTTTGTGTATGAGAATCAGTAGCTAGATCATTTAATCAAGAATGGCATCTTATTTGGTAAAATGCTAGACCCTGCAATTAGAACTTGAAGATTAGAATTGTGATGGCTACCTCAAAGGTAGAGAACAAAAGCATCGTCTTTGAAATTGAAGATCGAGGAAAACGTTCATGTATTTAGAAAGGATTGATTGGACTTTGAATTTGAATTTCACAACCTCAAACAAATAATAGGGACATAGATACTACATTGTCCTTTCTAGATAAAGCTCTTACTCTATTCGTTTCTAAACTATCTAATTCCATGATGAGTTAAGAGCAAGAAAACTCAACATTTGATGTACATCTTCACACTACCATATGGAGGGAATTTGTTGTATTCTAAGTATTGTGATGTAAAACGAGTGTAAAAATAACCTTGAGGCACTTTTTCCTCTATTTATGAGTTCTCTTCCCTAGGGAACTATAGTATTTTCAAGCATGCACAGTCCATAAGCTCGAAAAAATTATGGATCGGGATGCTAATACCATAGGTGAATCTGTTTAATAGTTAGGAAAATTTGAAAGAACTTTAAATGAGTAACTCCATTAAACTTGAAAATATTCATAATTATTGGACATTATTTGTATAGTAAGACATGCACATTTTCTCATTTTTGACCACACATTGTACACAATTGTCAAGAAATTGTGAATTGGCATACTTAAACTATACCTATATGTATGGTATAATTATAAAGCTAAATTTCAATGAATATATAAATTATAATTTTAAATTTTCATAAGGATAGTACATAAGTTTTATGCACATTTCCTCAGTTTAGACCATGGATGATGCATTGCTATCAAGAAACACTGCATGGGTATGCTTATTCCGTACTTCAATGTATTGGATGCTCATAAAACTTTGTAAAAAGATTTTAAAAAGTAATTATATTATAATAAAAGTTATGAATAAGCTTTAGACATCATTTTTATGATGGGACATGCACATTTTCTCACTTGCGAGCATGCATGGTGCATAAGTGCTATAAAGAATTATGCATCACGCTGCTTATACTTTAGCTGTATGTGTCCAATGTTTATGAACATTTTAAAAGACATTTAAATGAGTAAGGAAATTATAATTTTGAATATGAATAGCGATTTTGTATCATTTTTATGGTGGGAAATGCACATGTTTTCATTTCTTACCACACATTGTACACAAATGTCAAGAAACTATGAATCATCATGATGATACCATACATGCATGTAATAGTCATGAAATTTTACAAAGATATTTCAATGAGTAATTAACTTAAATAAGAAATTCTAACAAAGAATTTAAATCATTTTTTATGGTGGGACATGCACGTTTCATAATTTTCGACCATGGTTGATGCACTACTATAAAGAAATAATGCATCGATATGCTTGTACCATGACTCTATGTGTTCAATGGTCACAAAAATTTCAAGAAATTTAAATGCATATATCCATTATACTCTCAAATTTTGCATCATCTATACAGTGGGACATGCACATTTTCTCATTTTTGAGCATTCATGGAGTGTAAGTGTTAAAACATTATGCATCGGGATGGTTATACCATTAACTTGAAATGAGTAAGGCCATTATACTTGAAAGATTCATAATGATTTGACATCATTTGCATTGGCAATTAGGTCTCTCTGTTTGGCCTTGCCCAAAGATAGAAGAGCTCAGAAACATGATTGGTTGACGTGTACACTTGTTGTTAGTGTGGTCTTCCACCCTAAACTCCCTTTGAAAGAACAATCAGTTTGATAATGTTTGATACAATGATGTCATCTCCCCTATTTGGTCTGCTATAGGGCAAGAAAGTTGATGTAAAATTTCCTTTTGGAAATTAATAAAAGGACACACCCTCTTTCCATAGAAAAAAAAGAAAAAAATTGTATGTCTACAAAGGTTACACATGCATCAATGGGTGTGCTACTATAGATGGCTTTGTGTATTTTGTGCAAAGGCCAAAATACGTCTAGGGCACCCTTAATCAGATCCATGGAAAAATTGACTACTCTAAGTAGATGTGATACACAAAAATAAATAGCTTACAAATCAAGTATGTGTACTTGTCTTCCTCTACTTTAGCATTGTATACTTTCATCCTCTACTTTAATGTAGTAGTATCCCTAAAGAAGATATGATCCAATAGAGATATAGATCTACCATTCATCTTTTTGAGTTGTGTTTGTCAAATCCTTTTTTGCACAAGGCATTTGAGAATCTAAAAATATGCACCTTCTTCATTATTCTCCTTTGCAATGATTATAAAATTATCTTCAATAGAGATGTATCACTTAAGGCATCATAATGACCTTCATATGTGGGCCCAACAATCATTATTGATGTTCTCCTTGGATGAATGCTCATCTGCTTCTTTCCCTACAGAATCTTCACAATGCTTCCCCCCACTTGAAGAAGAAGGTAAGGCTATTTCAGCAAGATTCGGTGCCAGAGATGCCATTAAAATGGTAACCATTGCACTAGAACATAAAGGCTTTGGCAAATACCCTACAATAGTGGATGGCAGAGCCTACATGCGAGTGTATTTTCTAGTTCCAAGAGTTAGAGATAGACAATGCCAATGTTCATATGGTGGAATATATGCACAAGCCGATGGAGGAGATAGGAAAGGTCTTCCAAGTAGTTTTCTTGCTGTTTTTTTGAATGATATTAATTGGGCTCTGATCTCCCACTTGCTCTATTCCCAATCCTTATTGTGTTTGCCTCTATGCATGCCTGCATGAGATAAATAGGTGCACTTGTCCCATGTTTCATCCATGTAGTACAAACAAAAGCATGATAAACCTTTGATTAGGGCTTGTGTAGGATCTTCGCAACTAAAACCCAAAATTTAAGTGTCTTTATCAAGTTCCTTTGATGGTCTGGCAATCCCATGCTTTAGTCCTGTCAAGATCACCCATCTTTACTTCCACAAAGAGTCTTTTCTTCACATCATCTCCCAACTTCCAAGTCAACGAGTCCACAACCTCATGAGCATTCTGTAGCTTCACACCATTTGCATCCAATTAGTCGACAATTAGTACATTTTGTAGCTCACACCATTTGCATCCAATTATTTGATGGTTAGTACATTCTGTAGCTTCACACCATTTGCATCCAATTGTTTGGCAGTTAGTACATTCTGTAGCTTCACACCATTTGCATCCAATTGTTCGACGGTTAATACATTCTATAGCTTCACACCATTTGCATCCAATTGTTCTGTGATACGTACATTCTATAGCTTCACACCATTTGCATCCAATTGTTTGACGGTTAGTACTTGCTTTATCACTGTACCAACACCGCCATGTTCTCCCTTGCCATGCCAACTACCATAAAAGTTCCACATCATCCAATACTAGTCAAAGAGCACTACCTAGCACAACGAAAAGAGGAAGAAGTTTGTTATATAGCACTTCAAAATGGTTAGCATCTTTACATTGATGTAGAAAATAACAAGGACCTTTTGCAAGTGCCTTACCTTGCAACAAAGTAAAATGGGCATGCTGCATTGAACTGAGATGCTGCCCCATCTTCATGAATTTCAAAGAGTTTGATCCAAAGGTAAATATTGTCTTCCATGCTTTCCAAAATCTTAAGCCATACTACGATAAAAACTTAAAGGAAAGGAATACTTGCTGCCACAATTATCATACAAGGATAGATTTGTTCCAAGTAGCAATGAACAACTTGAGACAACAACTTGAGACAAGATACGACATCTTTGCATGGGCCTATGTGTGATTGTTTATGCAAGGTTTATAAGACACCATGAGGAGAAACATGTGTTGCCTACACTAGTACCTACTCTTGTGTATCTAAAATGTGGAGGTCAGTAGAGTGAGTATGCTGAATGACATAATCTTGACTGCTTATGTCGCAAATGTGAACAGTGCCCAAAACCTTTCTTTTTCCCACGTGAGTTGAATGGTGAAAACGGTACTTTGATAAGGTGAAAGACATATCAACATGTCACTAAGAATCAAAAGGAAAGAATCAAAGTTGTATTCAAGGAAGTAGTTCCATCCACCATCATCCAACAATTCGAGCACCACTTAAAAGGCTTTATCATGCACAACTCTTGTAGTTACTCAGTGTGAAGAGTATCTAAAAAATTTTCCAGAGGATGTGGTTGTGTCAGTAGTTGATTTTGGAAAGAACCATACTTTTAAAGTGCAAAATGAAATCCAATCAATGTATTGCCAACATAATGACCGATGTACTATCATGGTTCAGATTTGCTATTATTGGGAGGAGAGTTATAAAGCAATCCCTCTTTTACATTTTAGATGACAAATATATGACACACTATTCATGCAGCATTGCTTTATCCTCCACTACCAATGGCCATTGTTCAAAGGCCCAAAGTTAAAAACACATTGGGTTTGGTAATGAGACTAGGAAATTCACAAAAGGATATGCATTTTGCCTTGGTCGAGGATCTATATCATGGTTGTCAAATTGTCTTCAACAAAAGCAGAATACAACACACTCACCAACAGGTGCATGTGAAGCTAGCTATATGGCTCAGAAGAATACTATAAGAAATAGATTACTTTGATGTTTCAAAACCAACAACAATACACTGTGATAATCAATTGGCAATTTGGCTTAAGCATTAGCCAAGAATCTAGTATATCACTCCAAGACAAAGCAAATTGATGTCAAAGAGCACTTCATTAAAGAAAGAGTGTTACTTGGTGACATCACATTGCAACATTGTGACAGCAAGGAAAATGTTGCAAGCATCTTTAGAGCATCTTTACCAAACCACTTGGGAAAGAGCTTTTTGAAAAGCATTGACAAGCTCTTGGTTTGACTCAAAGGGAGGACATTCCCATTAAAGGGGTGTAATAGAATGTAATATTTAATGCTTCTCCCATTTCCCATAATCATCATCTCGAGGGAAGGCCTCCTTCATGATATTGATCTTAAGGGAAGGTGTTGAGGATTCATCTCAACATCATGTATCATCACATGTGCATAGCACTAACCAAAAGATTGCTAAAAGACACAAGGGTTGGAAACGCTTACCCTAACCTTAACCCTAATTCCAACCCTAACCCTAAAGGGATTTGTATATATTCATTCTTTTCAGCTAAATCTAGTGTATAGTTAGTCATTTGTGGTGTGCTCTCTAGCTATGCCCTCTTTCCTCATCTCTACTCTTCTCCTGTAGTCCTCTCTCTATATTTGTTTAGCTTTTAATGCCTCCCATGCTATATATTGGAGCCCTCTTTTGCCTTCGTTTGTTCATTAGGACGACTCTTAAAGTTCTAGATCAATGTCATGCACACACACAACAACACAAAGCAACTATAGACGCGCTTGGTAGACGCGCAAAATAGCGGGCGTGTCTATAGGCGTTGCTCTAGTAGAGAAATTACGGGCGCGTCTATAGGCGCGGCTAAACGCTCGTCTATTTATGCGTAAATCACTGCGTTTATTTGCGTGTTAAATCTGAGAAAATACGGGCCCGTCTAACATCCCGTTTATTAGCGTGTCTATTTGCGCGTGTATTTCCACGTTTATTTGCGCGTTTACACTGAGAATCAGACGCGCATTTAGACGCGTAAATAGACGCGCTCCAGAGAATACAGAAAGTGAGATTGGATGAGAATTTGGGACGGTTCCACGACTCCTCCGCCACTTGGCATGAGCCGGTAAGGATTTGTAACTATTGGCTGGAAGTAAAGATTGGCTATATTGGTTGAAAGTGAAGATTGCACGCTAACACTTTATTTTGTTTAGATACTCCATCTTTTATCATTTACCATATTGGTCCCACCTCAAGATCAATCACCTGCTCGATCCCATGCATATCTTCAAGAATGTGGCATCTACCATTTGGGAGCATTTGAATGGGACACGAGCTGATTCGGCAGGCATAAGGGAGGATCTACGTACCACAGGGAGGATGCGTGAAGCTTGGCCTCAAGAGAGACCAAATGGGCGTGTTTTTTTACCTCGTGCACCATGGATGTTATCAAAGCTAGAGATGGCGATGGTGAAGCGCGCTATTACTACAATTCGTACTCCCACTGGATGCATGAGGTGTTTGAAGGGACCCTTTACAAAGAGCAAGGTGAGTGATTGTGGGAGGACTTCATTCCAAGGGGCAACATATCTAGGATGATCAGGTGGGAGAAATCGATGGTGATTCTCATAGATGACCTTATTCAATGCACTGCCCGTGAGGCAACTAGCGAAGGACCACAAACAGGACATGCATGGTAACCCGATGTAGTGAGACCTGAAACAATAGATGCAATTAAGAGTGGAAGGTGGGTTTAGGGTGCCACGTCCTTTGCCTATTCATAATTAAAAAATGCAATGCTTACCTAAACACTCGCCATAGCCTGGGAAGTCATGCATCGTCCACATCAAGACTGCTTTGCAGTTGAAGTCTCGTGACGAGGGAGGCGTGCTCACATCATGCACCTCGATACCTCTCCAAAGTATCTCTAGCTCATCAATCAAAGGCTCCAAATAAACATCAGGGTTTTTGACTTTATGTTTCCTTGGAATTAGAAGGGACAGCATGACATGTCCTTTCTTAATAGCCATAGAGGGTGGAAGATTGTAATTCACCAATACTACTGGCCATACACTGTAAGACGTGCTTTTGAGACCAAATGGGTTCACACCGTCCATACCCAATCCAAGTCTCAAGCTCCTAGGTTCTTCCTTGAAGCTTGGCCATGTGTCTTCGATATGCTTCCATGCAGGAGAGTCCGCGGGAGTTCTCCACTTGCCATCGGTTGATCAATGGGAGGAATGCCGTGACATGAGCTTTGCAAATAGATTTGCACTTGAACATATGTTGGATGCAAGGGATTATGGGAAAATGTCGCAATACCTTACGAGGCACGTCCAAGGTTTTGAGATCTACTCTATATCTTGCCTCTCCACAAGTAGGACACTCTCTTGCATCCTTATGTAGTCCACGAAACAAAACGCAATCGTTGACACATGCATGGATGCACTTGTAATCTAATCCTCCAAGAGAGGTCACATGTTGCCTTGCCATATCTCTTGAGGTCGGTAATTTATTCTCCCTTGGAAGCATTTTACACAATAGCCCCTGCACGTGAAGACCATAAATGAGGAAAAGCATTCGAGTAACTGATGCACTAGCATAATTCACCATGTTTGCAAACTCGACTTTAAAGCTTACTTGAGTAATGCATTCAAACTTGCATTGCTCCATCCATAGATGGTTTGCAAGTTTAGTAACTCAAGGGAGGCACGTAGAACAGAGAATGTGCACCCCTCAAACAGTGGAGTCGATGCTGCGGTAAAAAGATCATCCTGCTCCATGCTATTATCCCTCCCTTGATGGACATATAAATCCCGCACCATATCATCAAACACCTCCTCCTCCATGGCTTCATGAGGTAATGGTGGAGGGCTACTATCACCATCACTCCATGCATCCATAACAATCCCTCCTGAAGATCCCACCTCATATCGCCGACGCTTCGCCTCCTCACGACGGGCATAGGGTAACATGTGCGGGTGTGGCACTGCATCCTGTATCAAATTAAAACGGGATCATTATAACTCAAACATATGAACACCCATAGGTATCTCAATCAACCTTAACTTACAAACCCTTACCCTGTTTACGGTCACATCCCATTCTCCATACTTTGAGATATGATTGAGCGTAATCCTACGTGCATGATACATGTTTCCTCGACATCGATCACACAGACATTTGATTTTTTGCTCCAACCACATTTCGCGATGGTGGATACGGAGGGATTCATCCTCACTAGAGCTGCTTGTTGAAGATGGAGACATCCTACAAACAAACAACCCACCAAATTTGCTCTTCTTCAAATGCTTAACTTAAAAACTCTGTGTTGCGTCTATCGCCGCGTCTATAGTTACGTCTAATATCATGTCTATTTGCGCGTCTAAACGCACGTCTACTCTGTGTATTTAAACGCGCCTGTAGATGCGCTAATAGATGCGCTAATAGACGCGACTATAGACGTGACTTTTAAACCTGCTTTTCGGCGCGCCGCTCGCTTTGCTTTTCTTTTGACTACTTGAACTTCGCGAGTGGCTTTCTTCCTTCTTTATTAGCAGTTCTATAGATTCGAAGCTTAAGAGAGAGCCTCCCATACACAGTTCCAAGCTTTCACTCAAGACAAAGGGACCGTACCTACACTTGCTTCCAAGCCTAAAGAAGAGGAGGAGTACGAACAAGGAGAAGAAACAAGTTTGGAAAAGAAAGATCCTTCCATACCTTTTTCCAAGTAAGTCCTTTTGAAGTTGTTCTTGCTTGCTCTTTCCAGTTTTGTACTTTCTCGCATCCACGAAACGCAGCATCTAGGTATGAGCGACACGTTCTTTTGTCGAGCGAAACGTCCTTTTCGACTTTTTAGTATTCTCGCCTGTCGGAGCGCGTGTATAGAGGCATCTGAGGGCACTCTAAATGCGCATCTACAGGCGCGTCTATTTGCGCGTCTGGCTTGTCACAGACACACACAGACGCGTATGTAGACGCTCACACAAATGCTCTATTAAACAGAGTTTTAAACAAATGGTTAGACGCGCTTTTAGACACGTTTTTAGATGGATATTTTGACGGACTGTTAGATGCGCTGTTAGACGCGCTTGTAAACGCACTGTTAGACGGATTGCTGGACGAACTGTTAGACGCGGTTTTACTTGAATTGTTAAACGCTCTGTTAGACGCGTCTATAGACGCGCAGATCAGACGGGTTTTATAGACGCACTCTGACAGAGCTTCTTTTTTTTCCCCCTTTTTTTTTCCCCTTTCTTCTCAGCTCCCAAAGTAATAGATTTGTTTCCTTTTTTCCAGTTTAACATGTGGGGAGGAAGTGCTCCTAGCTCACCTGATCCGCGGGAATCGATATGGAAGGATTTATATAACATTTTAAGGCACCCTCCTAGTCCTGCGGAGTTATACGGATACATGACGGGTACCCTTAACACTCCTCAGGAGTCGGCACTACAGACTCCGAGCCACCCCACACCGGCTGAGATCACCCCAGTGGAGTCCGCACAGCCGTCTTATGCCCCGTCTTATGCCCCTTCCCCCGTACCGTCTTATGCCCCTTCCCCCATGCCGTCTTATGTCCCTTCTGCCATCCCGTCTTATGTCCCTTTCCCCATGCCGTCAGGAGGTCCTTCAGTCTCGGTGAGCCATCGACGTACTCCCCAGCCGTCGAGACTCGGTTCTCTAGCTACGAGTGGTCAGCGTAGTCCCGTGCAGTCCCCAGCTATGAGTGGCCAGCGTACAAGCTTGACACGACAGGGTAGCAGGCGTAGTAGCAGGGAGAGTGGTGGCGGATGCATGGCACAGTGCTTTGGGCCATGTGGCGGTGAGGAGGAGGATGATTCGGATGATCTAGATGTGCCTCTGGGTGATGGTACGATTTATTATGACATCACGCAGACAGGAGGCATCTTGATGGATGCGCGGGGGAAGGACATCATGGCCTTCATGCGCTCTATAATTGCTAACAATTACAGAGATTGTTTTATCCACTATAAAGACCACCCAAAGAGGTTGGCTGATGAGACCCTCGCTACTGTTCGCTCTAGATATCCTAACCCCCCCAATCACCAGTTCACAGATAAATGGGGAAAGTCAAAGATTGTTACGATACTTAGCAATAAAAGATCTTCCCTTAAGAGGCAGGCACTAGCGGAGCTTGCTAGACTTGAGGCAGGTCAACCTCCAAGGGGCCCGCCCCACACCGCTCACAAGCGTGAGTGGAAGAAGGCAATGAAGTCAGCGAGGGAGGAGCCCAGTCTGCAGCACGTGGAGGCACGGAGGATCTAGATGGAGGAATACGGGAGCGTGCATTTTGGAGCAGGGGGTGTTGAATCATGGGAGGCCCAATTTGTAAGTATCGATCTCAAATTATATTGCTTATGTAGTTTATTAGGAGGTTGGTTGTTTCTTTGTACTAATCCCTCCACAAAGTGTATCGCGGTCATGCAGCTTGAGATCGTGGGCAGATACTCTACTCCAGTGGAGATAGCCTACCACTGCCACCATCGCAGAGGAGATACATGGAGGCACTTCTATGATGACGGGTTGATTACTGAGGAGCAGTATACCTGAGCTACTGGACAGGCCCCCCAGGTATTTGAAAGTAATTAAATAATGCCAAAATTATAAGTAAAGATTTGATTTTTCATACATTGATATATGTTGTCCCTTGTTTACAGGCCCGTGCACAAGACGATGAGGAAGAGGAGGAAGGAGGTGTAGAAGGGAGCGCAGAAGGGAGCGTGGAAGGGAGCGAGGACCTAGAGAACATAGATTAGTCGTATAAGTAATGCTAGCTACTCTTTTTTGTACTTAAAGCCACTGACTTGGCTTCGTGCCTCTTGTATATAGACTCCTCTTATTTTTTGTACTTGAAGCCACATGACATGGCTTAGCTTCCTTATTTTTTGTACTTGAAGCCACATGACGTGGCTTAGCTTCGTGCTATATGTATATACAAGCACTTTTTTGAGCTTTCAATTTTATTGCGATTTGGAGTTGTAATATTTTATTTGGAATTGTAATTAAAATGCGGCTGGCTGTAAGAATTGAATTACAGAATGTGGATATGGGATTCTTGTAACTATATAGCATACACAACATACACACTATTCTGTAAAATTTAAAAAAAAAAAAGGCGCGTCTATCAGGGCGTTTAAAAACGCGTTTATATTCGCGTCTGTCTGTTCGTTTTACGTTTATACATGCGTCTATAAAGGCGTTTATAAGCACGTCTATCTACGCGTCTTTGTGCGTGTCTATACACGCATAAGTCTGATATATAGACGCGTAAATAGACGCACAAATAGACACACCCGTAAGTTTTTATTTTAGTTCATGAAATGCGTCTGTGCGCGCGTCTATGGGTGCTTTGTCTTGTTGTGACAATGGAACCAGACAAGACATGATGAATAATTAAAAACTTAGTAAAATTTTAATAATTACCAACAAGATCCAACCAAACTCCTCTCCCTAGTAAAGCTTTTGTCAAATTTTGAGAGGAGAAAAGTAATAAGTTCTGTTAACACATTAACCACTTTTTTCGAAATCTATATTTTGCTACCATATTGTATTCAACCAAAAAAACACATTAAACAAGCCTCCTAGGAGCAAACTTAAACATATTAGCAAAATTCCTCCAAAATGTGTATTACAAAGATGGAATTTATCCCTAAAATCCAATGAACATTATGTGCATGAAGAAGGCCTCGTGGAATAATTTGATGGATAGGGTGGACTAACGCAAAAGACTTGGAAAGATCGTATAACGCTCACTACAAAATGTTTGCCACAATAAGATTTGCATTTGCTGTCCCGTGGTGCACACTGCAACGTTCAGTTGAAACGTAGCCATTTTATTCTACGCTTGTGCAGAGTACCCTAAACTCTGTGCGCTTTCTTCTGTCCATTTTTCTAATGCAAAACCACACGTCATTGTCATATTCATGCCACTAGGAAAACTTTCCGTACTGCGGATGCGCCGACTGGATATGATACCATCGTGGGGGCGTTCTCTCTGTGATCTGCCAGCGAGGGGACTTTGCACGGCACTAAAGAATCCAGATAGTATCAGAGCGCTCATGGATTCCACCTTGGCCCCTCCTCCTCGGCTTTCCCACTCTTTCTTATCCGCCAAAACCAGTTGGGTGGTAGGAGTTCTACCAAGGGAGGAGACAAGGCCAGTTGGTTGTTCTCAGCGCGAAGAGAGAAACCGTGGAGCACAAACATGCGGGTTCCATCGCGAGTAGTTTCGAGATTACAGAGCATGTACGTCAACTACTGTCCACATTGCCTGTCTTAGTTCGCCTGTAGTTCAAATACAAACGGCTTATTTCCATCAACCCCCTTCTTCAAACGGGCAGACAAAATCGATTTATTCTCAAATACAAACGGCTTATTTCCATTTAGGTCTATTAGTTGGCCTTCGATTCAAAATGTGCCTGTTTGCAGCAATGCTGAGAGTCGATACCAATTTAGGTCTAACTTTCAGATCGCCCTTCTGCAGGTAGAGCCTACAGGTATGTTATACATATACCTCTAAAAAGAGAAGGGGGCACACAGACGGCAAGTATCTCGATGATTGTGGAGGAACCGACTCTCAATTAACTAAAAAGAGGGGCCTGGTACTGGTATTGCATGTTCTATGCAGCTCAACGAACGCACAGAGCGACTTGCGATGCAGCTCTCTCGACCAAATGTGTATGCTCTGGGAGACTTGCTGGTATCGCCGAAATGACGGAGGGCGGAGTCTCGCTTTGGGTGCCTTTAAAATTTGGGCTTTTGAATGGTTGTAATCCTCCTTGGAGAAACACACTAAGTAAGCTTGAATAATAAATAAACGAAATCCATTAATATTTAGTAAAAGGAAGTGAATGCATATGAGGTTCATACACAACGCCCCATACTAGCCCACGGGGCATGCAATGTTTGTGTTTGCACACGAAGCGCACTGGTAGGTGCAAAAATTTAAAAGAAATTAAATAATATCGCGAGGGTTTTACTAAAAAATATGTGATTATTGAGTGAGTTTAACATAATGAGTCATTTAATTCACTTTTTAGATGTAAATTTACATAAATATAATGTGATAAGAGGATTTTTTAATGGATTTTGGGAAAAAGCTATAAGTTTGTATAGAAGGGGGGGCATTTTATGTACTCAAAATTCACACATCAAGGATTTCTAATATGCCACTTGCAAGCACATGATATTCTAGTTTTCTATATAGTAAACCATCAATAATACCAAGCAAATAGGAATGGTCCATGTGATTATAGTATGACGCCCCTCATTGGTTAGCGAGGGTTCAAATTCCATCAGGGGTAGGGAGGGGGTTGAGGCTTCCCATCTGCATGGGTGCTCCCCTTTTTGCACATCCCATTGCCTTGCGAGGCATGGCAACCACATACTCAAACTCCCCTAGTGTAAAGGATTTGAAAAGGATTAAGGAAGACAGGAAGAGATAATTGTGGAGATGGGGGAAGGACCCAATAAAGCCACTAACTAGGGAGGCCTATTGCCATACCTTTAAATACCACTTGTCATAACTTAAATACCCATATCATGATAGAAATCTATAATACTTCAATCATCCAAAAGTTCAAGCCTTCTCTATACCATTTTAGGGAGTAAAATAAAGTTAAAAATTAAGAAAAATCTTATAAAGATAGGAGGGATGAGATGGAATTAGAAGAGAGTGTTAAAAGACATGAGAGGGGAGAGAGGGAGAGTTGGGGAGGAGACGAGAGAAGTGAAGAAAAGGGAGGAAAGGAGATGGATGATGGAGTTAAAAAATAAGGGTTATGTCATAAGAGGGAAATTTGCTCGAATGACAAATTAAATTTGTTATGTCACGTGAAGGGCGCCCATGATGTGCCCTTCTTGACCTCATTGTGCTCTCCCTCTCATCATTTGCTTCTCTTTCACTACTACTCTTTCCTTGGTTATTGAATTTTTAATGTCATGGGACTAGGAAACACTTTTGAAATAGGTCACAAGCTGGTCAAATCCAAATAAGATGCATTTGATATTTGTAGGTCTAGTATTCCCTCATGACAAAAGCCCTTAAATGGGTACTGGAGCCCCTTGTCAAACATTTAATAGAACCATGTACATATCAGAGACGAAAAGGAGTATAATTGCTTTCCCTCAGTAAACAAGGAAATAACACTTTGAGCTTTATGACATATGGCATTATACTTTAGATGGATTCCTATTATTGATTTTGAAGCCCTAACTAGTTTGTAGGACATCTCTTCGTGTTTTGTTTAAATCACGATGTATAGAGACTTGTCAACTTTCTCTAACCTTAATACATTAGATTAATTTCTCCATATCCTCTAATATTTTCATCCCAAAGAAATTGTGCTACTAATCGATTAATTTCCACAATGGAATCAATCTATTATATAGGTAATGTCTTACATAAAAATAATTACTTAATATGGAGAGACATGGAAAGGGGACCTATATGTTTTACACGATTTAAAATGAAAAACCTAGCTAGCAATTTAGAGTTTTAGAGAAATTATAATGTACTTGGTTCCGATTGTCTTGTGTTAAGGATCCATCTCAATATCACATGTTCATGTTGTGCATAAAACTAACATAAAGAGTGCTAAAAGTGACAAGGGCTAGAAACCCTAACCCTATATATTCATTCTTTTCAACTAATATAGTGTGCATAGTCAGTCATTTGTATGGTGCCCTCTCTCCTCATCTCCACTCTTCTCCTCTCACTATGCATATTTGTTCATGGTATAAGAGCTCGCTATTCTTCTACTCCTGAGACATTGAGATCCTTGTGTGCTTATTCTTTTGTTCATCTCATTCTTTCCATCCATACAGTTTTGTTCATTCCTTCTTGTGATAGAATTGCAAGAGAACTTCTCTTCTTAGGGAAAGAGAGATATAGGAACTCACTATCAGATAGGTAGATAGGAACTCTAGCCTACTCTATCCAATATGTGAGAGGTAGATAAAAACTTACCTATCCTATTCTCTATATGAGAGAGGAAAGTCTACTACTCTAGCACTTTGAGTTCCCTAATGAGTCTATCACAGCCTTGTAGGTCTGTCTACTACAACAAAAAAGACATGCAATACAAGGGATGTTCTACAATGACACAACAACAAAGAGAAGCTTAGGAATTTTGGCACCCACCTGAGTGCCATTTTAAGATTTATCATACACTCTTCTACTATCCTAGGGAAAAAAGGTGAGTGGTATTCTTTAAGAAAATGAAGTGGATACACTTTTTGGATTAATGTACTTGCAATTATATATATTTTTGGTTTGCTTTACAAGGTTGAGCCCAAAGAAATTACTTGAAGATCAAGCTCAAGTATGTGCCTCTAATATATGGAGTACAATGTGAAGTGCTCCTTTTAAGACACAACATGAATTTGAACCTAAAGTGACTAAAATAACTTTATGTATACTAAAAATATAGAGATATTTATTTGAACTTCTTTCTTTCTTGAAAATAAATTTACCATTTTAAATGTAAAATAGTAAAAAATTACTTTATTTGTGCTTTATTAATGATAGAAAAATAAACAGGTTGTTTCACTTTCAATGATGCCGTCTTTGGAGTAGTCCCTTGAGAATTAGGCGTTTTCTTTGCTATTTTTCTCTTTTCTTACCATGATTGAGAGGCAAGTCAACTTGGCTTTGAAGGTGTGGATCCCTTAGAAGGGTTGTACTCTTATAAATAATGGGCTATACTCTTGGATGAGGACTTAGAGAATATCAAATACACCAAGCCAAGTAATCCATTTCCATATTACCCAATTAAATTCTAGCGGTGTTAGTCCCTTTGAATCTATCATTGGTGTAGACACTCACACATCTGACACAAACTCAGCCTCTTCGCATTTGGTAGTTCCATACATCACTGAACCTTGGTAGAGTGATCTTCCATGGATGCATGATTGTTGCATACATCTTGCACACACATATGCCATCCATATAAGGTCTCACATTGTTGACTATATTTTAGCATTGGTTCGTACACATATCCATCATCCTTGTACAACCTCTTGGCTACTCTCGACACACAATTGTCATATTTATTTTATGGGCTTGATCCTTGGCATAGAGCTATGCTTCCATGACATGACTTGGTTCACATATTCATAGGTTTAGCATAATCCTATAGTAGTAGCTCAAGCATAAGACCCCAATGGTAGCTCTCATATAGTGTTCTTATGGGTAGACACACTCGCTGATACATGGGTAAGCCTTAGATAGCATAGAGCACTAGACCACTTTCAGCATGGATTTATCTACATCACACAGTTGATGATACACCATGACTCCCAACGAGATCCATGAGTTAAAAGAAAACCTACTTTGACAATTCATTTTTATAGGGTATGTTCTACTTTCTCACTACTTTATGATGCGAAATCAAGCATCATTGGTCTTGAGAGATTGGACACAGATGTACCACATATTAGCATGGATTAGGCCACACTTTCTAATCATGCACATTTGCTAATAAGCCCTTAGCATGAGGCACTCCCATCTACATCAACACAATTTGATTCTAGTTATGTATAGCCATCACATTCCTACATGGATCTGACTTCATCTAAGTGGTAGGGGTGAGGGTTCCTGGGTGTGATCATCGTTTTTGTAAGCAGCAAATCTTTATCTAAGACCATTACTAGGTAAAGCTAGTGGTTTGATGTGATCGGGGCTGAAGGCCTGATTCGTTTGGTAGATTTGGTCGAGGTATTGCTACCATAGATGATACAGGTACACACAAAGACTTCAGTTATGGTCATAAAGGTTTTTAGTAGCTAAGTCCTTAGTACATCCCCAATAGCATGTGGAGATATATGCCCACGGGGAGGCCACTACATAATATGTAACATAGCATGTGCGATCAATAGAAGGGGTTTTATATCTTTGTGGAGTTGCATAAAATATACATACATAAGGGGTTTTCAATTTCAAAAAGTGAAATTTTTCATACATAAGTGAGACTTTTATAATGATCTAAGACTTTATAGAAGGGGTGCATATAGCTTATAAAAATCCATAAGTAGGGGGTTTTATTAATACCCCTTGATTGCATGTGCTATATGGGGTTTTTACATAGTACCCCCCAACGGTTCTATGCCATCATACATCAAGCTCTTCAGGTGATTTCATGCCAACATCGGTGCTTGATGCTTTCACCTCTGACATGGAGCACATCATAACTTTGGGCACAGTTTCCATCAGTAGTATAAATCAATAGATCAATGCTCATGATACTCGAGCATCGACTCAGTCATGCCACATTGTCTTTCAGCATGCACTTATCGTTGTAGTAAAAAGTCCTTACTTGATGCAAATTAGTGGTTTGATCTAGGATTTTAGATCAATACCTAGATTGAGAACTGTAACCTCTAAATGAGAACTCTAGGGGAATCTTTGAAAGATTCCCTTCTTTTCATGTGAATTTTACATGTTTTTTAAAAAGACGGCCATTTTGCACAATGTCTTTTGAAAAAAGACGTAAAAACCATCTTTTTTTAAAATTTTTATGGTAATGGTATTTTAGAAAACAAGCATGAAAACCTTTACTTAGAAAACAAAAAACACATAAAATACAATAATATCTCAAAATTGTTACAATATGGACCCATGTATCCAATGCAAAAGAAAAGGGCCATGGCATAACATATTTCAAAACTCTAACAAGCTAGAAATTACATTACTTCACAAATATACATGCCATTGATCATACAAAGAATAGTACTCATCCTTGAATCCTATACCTTCAAATGCACTAGAGCTAAAGCTTTGTGGGGTAGAAGTTATAAGAGCCTTCCTCTTCCAAATTATCCACTAGAACATTCTCTGAATCAACCTTGTATGCCACCCTCTTTCTTGCATGGCGTGTCTTGGCTTCAAGCTGTGCACTGTATCCAATCAATATCTTTAGAATCTTTTAGGATAATGTTATGTATTGTGTCCCCTTTGGCAATTTCCCTGCTTGTCTTAATTGAAATGCATATACCAAAATATCTAACCCAGCTGCTCAGTTAATGATATTGTCTATCAAGATCTACCTTGCTTGCTTTATACGACCAAGCTATATGCTTGGGCAATGATATCATTAATCAAGGGAGCTAAAACCTTTGAAAGCTCCAAATTATTTGAAAAAAAAATAAAACTTTTTGTAGATGCATATTTTGGCAATTTTGACATAAACAATGAGCTTGGAAGACTTCCAAACCCTAAAAACGAATGCAAACATGGGTACCTTCCGACGATTTGTTGAAAAACCCTAGATAGAAAAGCATACACCTGAGTGCCAGGTTGATGATATCATGGACCTGGCACACATTTGGTCAATGATATCATCGACCTAGAGCATTCTTGGTCGATGATATCATCGACCAAATGCACGCCAGGTCAATGATATCATCGATCGAGAGCCGCGTACATGCGTTCCCATTTGGGATTTTTCACAAAACCGTCAAAAGATAGCCATGTTTAGCTAGCAATGTTATCCTCCGGTCTACTCCAACTCTTTGGCTTTGGAAGCATAGGCTTAGATTGAAGATTTAGCTTGATCTTCTTGGAAGACATTTGCTCAGCTGGTGAGGCTAGAAATTCTTCCCCTGCAAGGGGCATATCCCACAGTCGCTCCAGTAGGGATTGGCCACTGCCATAGTGGCTTCCTCTGATGAGTATTGGGGAGGGCTTGCATCATGTCTCTCTTTGCCTTGTCCTCCTGGGGTGTTTGTGCCTGCTTTGCTTTGGTGTGCTCTACATTGTAGTGTTGTTGAACTATCTTCGGGCCCTTTGCATCCATTTTACTGGAAAATTCAAATAGGACTCCATTGAACGGCCCAATCTTTGAATGAGCATTTGAGGCGCTCAAGTCTTTTTTGGCAATTTTGCTCATCAGTCAAGTGTTGATCCCAATCCTCAAGGTGATCAGAAACAACTGTTCTTCTGTAGACCTTTTTCAGTAGTTTGTTGAAACTATTGGCTTTTAGGATAGCCTGTGCAATTGATTTTTGAGTATCCTCATGTAGTGGGTCATTTGGTTGGGCCTGATTGTCGTTTTGATGCTGGTGCTGATAGAATTTGGTTCCAATTGTTTTTCAACCATGTTCGGTTCTACCGTGGTCGTTGGATGGCTCTGTTTGTTGATTTGACATCAATTTCAAATATGGGGAAAACCGCAGGATTTCTCCTAAGGAAAATTTCCTCCTCATCCTCCTCAAATTCTGCTATCATATTAATGCCCTCTGCTTGGAGTGGCTGAGCTTGTTTTGGGAAGGTTCTCCTTGAAGAAAGATTGATTTTGAACTTCTTTTTGCCTTTCTTGATCGTAATTCTTTCTGAACCCCAATCTTGTTTTACTTTAGTAGCTCCACGGCCTGCCCAATAACATAGAATATGCACAATCTCTTTCCTTCATCCTAAGTACCACAGATGTAACTGTGAAGGAGAGTCCCATAATAGTAATTTCCTGTCCTCTTAGTATTCCAAGAGTTTGTATCCTCCTTTGGTCAGCCATTCTAACTCCACCTCCATTGCTATTGCACCCAACATCGCGGGAAAGTTTTGGCTCTCACCATCCATAGGTAGGTACAAGTGATCATATGTCAACTCCACTGAGAGATCCCACTGGCTATTGAGCATCATCACCTGACATCCTTGTGCTAATTATGTGCATAGCTGAATCATCTTTGGGTGGAAGACGATGCACAGCTAATTAATTCTTGAAAAATAACCATCCGTCATATTCGTCGCTTAGTGAGATGATAGGAGACACTGTTATGAGCTAGATGAGTGACATCCCCATACGTGTGGGAGCTTCAAGAGATGGGTGAAAAAGGCTAGAAGAAAGCATGAAACTAAACAAAGTTTCTAGGTTTTAGAGTAAGATGTAAGTAATGCTTTTTCCATAAAAGCAGCCATTTTTAAAAGGTATTTGACATAAAATTGTGTATATTGTCTCCATAGTTTGGAAAAATGCACATTTTTTGTTTTTTTTTCAAAAAAAGACTTGTGTTGTCATTTACATTATTTTATTGTCATTTTTAATGACTCTTTGTTCTCAATGAATCATCAGCAAATAACTACTACAAAGTCTCAAAGGCTTGCAAAGGCTGGCAACGAGCAAGTGTAGCACCCAACATAGCTTGCACCAACAGCTGCACCTCCAGTCCAAGCTTACAAGCATTGCCGACCGACGGGCAACATCTAAAATTATAATTCCTCCACGTGATCAGTGGCTCTACAACAACAACGGCAAACACATGAAGGTTTGCTTGCAATATCCATGAGGACACAAGCAACATGCTTCTACAACGAGCCCAAGACTACAACTGACTCAGAGCATCTACATCAAAATGACGCTCTACAAATAGTGGTGGTAGTTCCATCTAGCAACCACGGCTCTTGAGGCAAATCCCAATCACAAACAACGACAACTCTTTCCGATGTCTTCAATGAATGGCTCCTCTTAGCAAAGGTGACCCTCTTCCACATCCATAGGACCCCCAAGCCTCGAGAGTAAGCTCCTACCCTCCATGAATCTTGCAGAAGCTCACGCTAAGCACCGACAACGACAATGCCTATCTGCATGCATGCCCAACTGACCTTGCACCCGTCAATGATGAAACGGCAACAACTGACTTAAATCTGCTCCTCCAAAAGCAGACTGCTTCTAACTTGACCGACTTCTACAAAGTCCTACGACTCTCTAGTGCCCTTTCCAACAACTATGAGCAGACTAGCTCAGGCCGACGAGATTACCAACCTCCATCAGTGCCTATGACGACCTTGAGCTTTCATGGCCAAAGCCCCCGCACTCCAGCAGCATAGCTCGACGAGCAGCTACATGCAACCTCAGAGCCACTACAATGGATCCTAGTCTCAGCATCTCCATTCCTCAGTAACCTTCTTTTATGAGGCGAATGCAGACTTCCAAATCTCAAGGCCACCCGGCTTCAGCTACCTACGAGAGCCTCGCGTCTCCATCTTCGTCAAAGCTCCATCTCTATCGACCTTGCCTTTCCAAGGTTCAATACCTTAGGAAAGGACACGTGGTAGATTCTGAAGATAAGCCTTGGGTTAAAGCTAACCCAGGTCAATTGGGTTGGTTAGTGGTTTGACCTTTTCCACGTGTTAAGGTAAGGTTTGAACTGTGGTTAGGTTTAGTTAACCTTAAGCTAGGAGTTGGTTAAGACTCCACCACATGGTAGCCTCATCCACTATGCCACATCAATGCCTTATCATGCCATGTCTGACTACCCTACCACATCATCAATCTACTCACCATTTCCATGCAGACTACCATATTATCATTGGCCATGTGTTCCTTGCCATCTAAGCAGTGATAACTCAGCTGCCTAATCAATAGCACAGTCAGCATTACCATGTGGCAAAGTCAACCATGCACAATTTTCTCCACAAGCATAGTCCTTCAATAGCATGTGACACACACTGCCATGTCACACTACCACATCGCTGCAACCACATCATCATTTTTCCCTCTCTTGTGATTCAAATTTGGTTATCCTTTCGGGGGATGTATCTCTTGATCCATAGGGAATTTCATAGTGCTCCAAAAAGCAAAATTGCTCGCAAGCTCAAGCTCTACCTGCTAAGCAATTCAGATCTGCCATTTGAAATTTTCTTAGGCTAGCATAATCAAAATTTGATTATCAGAACTAGCAGTGCACCCATCACATAAAATGAATTAAGATAAAATTCATTTGCTTTATTTCATGATTCAATATGTAGTCTAGCTATAGATTAGCACAGCCAAAGAGGAGATCCAACTCCACAAATCCAAGTAATCCATTGCCACACTACCCAATTAGTTCCCACCGGTGTCAGTCCCTTCAATTCTATCATTGGTGTACACATTCACACATCTGACACTAGATCAGTCCCTTGGCATTCAACACTTCATCACATAGTGTAACACTTGGCAAAGTTCTCCTTCTTGGATTCAGGACTATTGCACATTTGGATGCACACATGCCACCCATATACAATCATATTCATTGACTATTTTTTGGCATTGGTTTCCACATCACATGACTTGGTTTTGATCATTTAGTGTAAGCCCCCTAGTGCTAGCTCACACATAGTGTTCTCATGGGTAGACACTCTCACTGATACACTAGTAAGCCTCTAGGATAGAGCACCAGACCGCCTCTAACATGGAGCTCTTCCCAGCACATAGTTGATGATATAGCAGTCATGAATCTAGATGAGATCTATGAAGTGGAAAGAGAACCTTTTTCTACCATTTATTGCCAAAGGGTATGTACGAGTGTATGATGCCAACACGAGCCTCACTGGCCTTGAGAGATGATATGCAGATGCTTCACATGTTAGCATGGATGAGCCCACACCTTTGGTAAGCTCTCAGCATGAGGAACATTCATCAGTAAGCCCTTAGCATGAGGCAAATTTACTAGTCCCTCATTCTTTCTACTTTGGCCGCTTCATATCTCTCAATCCACTTCTGCATCTCCTTACTATTGAGGATACAAAACTTATTGAATTTCTCCATTTGCTCTTTGCTCATCTTTCTTTCAATCCCTTTTCCTTGGGCAACCTCACCAACAATGCGATCATCATCCTTGTTATGCCAAGCTTGCGGCATATTGGGATCTGTGGATGCAAGAAACTCCGTGATATATACTAATGACTCTTGCACAAGCCATCCCTCTACCATGCTTGCTTCAACAGTCTCATCAACATCAGCACAGTCTAATTTTAGTGCTGTACAACCATCACATTCATGCATGTATCCAACTCCATCTTTTGCCACAGATGCTACATTCATGCAACAAGACTTTAGTTATGATCATGCAGTTATTTAGCGAGTAAGTTCTCGGTATGAGGTACTCACATATTCTGCCGCATGCAGAGATTTATGCCACAGTGCATGTAGCTCTTCAGGTGATTCCATTCCAGCATCCATCATTGATTGTTTCACCTCTGACACAGAGCATATCTTTGGATCAATTCCCATCAATATTTTTGATCATCAAATCATTAATCAGCATGAGGATACTTATGCATCAGTGGGGTCCTTCCCTAGTGCAACAGAAATCATTTGGTTTAGCCATAGCACAACCTGGAAAGACTTAGTGTTTTTGTATGCACTCATAGCTGTAGTATAGAGTCCTTACTTCATGCAGGTTAGTGGTTGGATTCACAACTACAGATCGATCCCTACATCATCATTTGGCACCTCATATGCCTCAGGAACATCTTATGTTTTCACAGTTTTATTTCACGCTTCTAGGCCTTTATATTGTTAACTCCTTCTTGATGATCCTTTGACATATGCTACATCCCAGGTCGATGGATGTATAGGATTCACTCGCTATGAGAGTTTTTTCACCGTCAGCGATAGCCCAAGCGAAGTTAATGGACTATTCAAGCAACAACACTAGCAAAACAACAACTCTCTCCTCACCATCGACTATAGCGATGAGCAGCTCCTAGCAATTCTTCAAATATTTCTTGTCTCTAGGCTCCTTACATAGTGCCTGCCAATGCCCTGGTTGAATTCTTTGGTTTGTACATGAGATTCGATGAATCCATGGCACAATTTGTCAACAAGATCAAAATCATCATGACCCAATTAGAAGGCATAAATGAAAAAGTAGGAGAATAGGATGCACTTACAATCCTCCTTAAAAGCACGCCTGAAGAGTACAATGCAATGACAACCACCTTAAAGAATCTTCCAGATCCAAAATCTGAGGAATGTGTATCATCTCTTCTTGAGAAAGAAAGAGAGTTGAAGTCATTGACATTGACACCTACATCAACACACAGTAGCAACCATGAAGAACAAGCATTGCTCAAGCTGCATTAATTCGAAAGGAGGAGTTACTATGGGCCTATAAGTTGGCAGAGTCAAGCAAGCAATGTGTGATCCAAGTGTGTAAAGAGGTCTGCCATAGTGTAGCAGACTGGCCTCCAGAGCTAGGAGATGCTTGCTATAGAGAGGTTGATAAGATAGTTGGGAGTCTAGAATTTCCTTGAAATAATAAAAATGTTACAGACATTTCTTGAACTTGTGGATATTCTCATGGTGCTCGTAATACCTGATTTTGTATCGACCTGCTTCCATGCTAGTACTTAAACGTTTCAAGCAGCTTGGTGGTTGAAATCTGATGGTTAAATATACCCAGTCTAAAGGGTACTAGTGCTATGCAACAAATTTTAGGATAGCATAGCAGTAGTATAGGGATAGCATGGTAGTAGTGCAAGATAAGTTATCGCCAGCACAGCGGTCGGTTGCACTAGAATATGAACAGCCACCAGTGCAGTGGTTTGCTTCTATTATTACAAGATGAATGGATTCATTATGGGAAACCATCACGGTGGTTGTTGGGATATACTAAGAGTAAGCATGGGATGAAATCTGACGGTTAAGGAAACGATAAACAATCTAAAGGGCACTGTTTTAGTATAGCACCATGCAATAAATTTTAGGATAGCACAGCAAGTGTAGGGATAGCATGGTAGTAGTGCAAGATAAGTTATCATGAGCACGGTGGTTGGTTTGCACTAGCCAACGTGGTGATTTGCTTCTAATATTACAAGATGAATGGATTTGTAGGATGTGTGGATTCGTTACAGGAAATCAACGTGGTGGTTGTTGGGATATACTAAAAACAAGCATGGGTTTTACCATTTGGGATTTACAAAAACAATTTAATAAAACTAGCACGGTGGTTGTTTGGGATATACTAAAAGAAAGTAGTCTCAATACAACTTCCATTTTGTAGGACAAGTGGACATATTGTTTCCCTACAATGAGACTACATACATTTTCTTAGTACTATCTCAGTCATCCTCATCCACCGCTCTAAGACATGCCAAGATATGCTCATGCATGTCTAAATCCAATTTAAACTCTTGCCCTTCTTTCATTGTGGCACAGGTTGCATCTAGAACTTAATAGCTTTTACTAGATGAGAGTACACACATGTTTGTGGACCCTTATGTTGTAGCGGTTCGTAATTGCGGCCTGTCTTGGATATTTTTTTGTACCAAAAAGCTCCTACTACTACATCCCACTTCTCATAGGTTGTTCCCCAATTATCTTTAAAATTTTCCTCAACCTTGTACTTAGGTTTTGTGCACTGTAATAGAAAGTATGGGTCATCTTCCTCATTCTCCCCAGAATTTACAACAGCAAAGTTATCCCCCTCTTCTAGATAGTCAGTGAGGTCATCGAAACTCTCCCCAAACTATGGCGATTCGTTTGTCTCTCAATTGTTTGTGACTCCATTTGAAAGTAGAGAAAAAACTTGAACTCGATCCCTTGCAATGTTCTCATAATCATCATGATCCCCTATGATGCACACACTATAGAAACAAGAAAGTTTTCTCATTTTAATCATTGGTTGTTTGAAAAGCCCCATATGTTGTGCATACCATGAACTCCTTTAATTTTCTCTCAATCATGCCAACTTCTCCTTTTCACTTCAAGGAACATGTTGTGTACTACAGTATTCTTAAGGCTTTGTATACTATATGTTGAATGTGCTCCTATGGAGAGGTTAACTGTAAGCCATGTTACAGCATCATGGGCATCATTGAGTTTTTCTTGAGGGCATGCTAATTGGTGTTTAAATAGATCTTGCTTAATAACAACAGTGCATCCATCATGTTCACCCTTGCCATGGCTAGACCCAAAGAAATTTCACGCCATGTCTAGACCGGTTAGGGATTTGAACCTTGAGATGTAGTAGAATCCACGTGCTGATTTAAATTGAGAGGCAACACCATCTGACCACACCCAATGTTGTTTTATATTTTCTACATGGGGATTTTCCTTTTTCAGCCATTCCCAATGCAAGAGAAAAGCATGCTACACAAATATGGTGTCATGTTTCCTATCATCTGAAATGTAGAAATGGTAAGTGCATTGCACTAACTTGAACTTCTGTGCATGGATGTTTTTATTGAAGCTATACCTATATATTAATATAAAATCCTGGTGAAAGTTTATCAAGCTAGTTTTTTAAGTTTCAAAATATTGATAGAGCATGATAGAATTATATATTTTTTATTTTGAATTTTAAAGTAAAAGATGTAAATCCTGGCAAGTCTTTATATTTGTTCTCATAAAAGTTTCAAATCCTAGTGAATATTTCAAATGTTTATTTTTATTAGGGCATACAACCTTTTGACACCAATATAAAAGTTTCGCTTCTTAACAAAACTAAAATGAAAAAATCATCCATGCTCCTATGAGTCATCAAGCAGATTGGCATTAGGAGAGGAGGAATCAAGCAAATGACTATATGTGATATGCACAAGAATTGTTATCTACTTGTTGTACCAGTGAGCACTTTGTATCTCATCTTATTCTTGAAAAGAATAATTTTCTGCAAAATCTATGATAGATACAATAGTGTCACGAGGAAGATTGGCAAGGCACGTCCTGAACCGCTTATCCTGCCAACTAGCCATGAAATTGTGAAGCACATCTTTTGGGATGGATTGAACCACATGACCTACAAGCTCCCTTGGTTGGGTGCTCTTATATGATAGTAGCCATCTCTTTTTATCAGATCCTTGAACATTGACATTTTCAAATCTCCTTCATTTTAGAGCAATGTGGTTGTCTTCCCTCATTTCATTTGGACAGACCATTAGGGGAGAAATGGGGTCTCAAAAGGGCCTCCAATTAGTGTTTCCTAATTTCAAGGGATTAGAGAGGAAAAACCACTCGAAGTAGGGAGGGAGCACCATGTGCTACCATGTGTCCCAAGATTCAAAAGGTTGGGAGGGATTGTATTGAAGGAAAATGCATGTGTGACTGTAAGTGGGCTAGAAATGGTGGCACATTGGGCATGGAAAGAGGTACAGAGTAGGCCGCGGGTCGCACGAGCATGCCACATGTCCAAGAGCTCCCACTTGCACCCTCCAAAAAGTAAATGCACTATGCAGGCATGCCAAGAATGGAACCCACAACCTCACGGCCCCCACCCTTGGACCCTTACCACCAAGCTAATAGGCCAATCATGTAATACATTGATTGACAGCTTCGTTATATGTAGACATTACCCATAGCTTTTTTGGCTCCCCCCTCTTAAGTGCCTATAAAACCATCCCTAGCCTACCAAAACCACCTAAGCATCCAGAATGGACCCTCCACATAGGGCTGTATTAAGTTTCTAATACCTCTCCTAATCCATTCCTTATGAGGCTCTTTTGAGACCCCATTTCTCCCCTAATGATTGAATGTCTTCTTCTTCAGCTTCAAATTGCAATACTTGCGTGTGCCACGAATGCATTCAATCGTATGCCACTCACGGCCTTTGGAAAAACCACTGGCTCCCACAGAGACCTTAGGCTATAAAACTTGCCCTCCCTTGCAACACATGATGAGGATCTAGGTGGCCTATAGACTGTGCATTCATTGGGGAGAATCCCCATGGAGCAATGCTCCAACATGACCAGATCTCAAGTCATTCATGGCTTGTTGGGCCAGGTCAAAGTCCATGTGTTTTTGCAACAACAAGCATTCATGTCTTTGAGTTTGCTGATGTATTAGGGCTTACAATGCTCAAAGCTCCTCTACCCAATTGAAATGTCTAGATTCTGATCCACAAACTTGAGATACAACTCTATCTACTGACCCAACATGCGGGAACAACAAAACAATGAGCCCCCTTTTTCCTACTACTAAAAGAATACAAAACGTAGTCTAATTAAAGTATATAATGAAGCAAAACAATTTTCAACCATCGTGTTGGTTTAGGACAGTCACAATTTCAATCACTGGGCTGGTTTAGGACACGTTTAGGACAGTCACAATTTCAACCACCGAGATGGTTTAGGACACTGTCACAATTTCAACCGCCGGGATTGTTTAGCCTGATGGTCTCAACTTCACATATTAGACAATAACAAGGCATTAGGAAAAAAGGGAGCTCATTTTGGGGCCTTTTACGGTTTGGAAAAATAAGCTCTCAACCAATCAATAGAGGGCCAATGTAACATTGGAAATTCACGAAAATAAGAGAAAATAGAAAAAAGAAACAATACTTTATGTAGGTACAAGCGTGCTACATTAATGTGGAGATTGGTTTTTTATTCTCACAAGATCTTTGGACAAGAAGATAGAATCTAAACTGACATTTTATCTGACAAGGGCCTTCCCGCTTCCACCTTCCTTTGAACTTTGAAATGTTGTGTCGCCTTTCCTTTGAAAGGTCTACCATTCTACACCACTGCCTCATTGTGCAGCAGCCTCTTCTTTTCCAAAACTGCTGCCTTGATCCTGTTTGGAGTAGAGTAAGATGTTTCTTGTCCACTGTCTGTCTGCCCACTTTCTCTTTCTTGAAACTTCAATTTTTATCTTATTTACATTACTTTGCTGTTGTTACAGATTCAGAAAATCTCCATGGTTAATAAAAACCATGGCCATTCTTGTGGAAGATGCTCTGTGGATGATAATGCTATGAAGGCAGAATTATACCACACATCCTTACCCCGTTGACATGCTTCTTCTATTTCGTCGATAGAGAATTCAAGTACAGTCAAAATGGAAGGATTTTGGGAAAGGTTTAGTGTTTCGAAAGGAGCATGGGTGCTCATGCAACCTAGCAAAAGAAAAAGACCCCAGACAAAAAACATTTTCTTGGCATCATGGAAGGGAAGAGTACGAGATTTTAAAATCACCAGAGGGAAGATATTGGTGAAAGAAGTTTTGATTCAGCATGTGTACATGCATAAAGAACTTGTCTTGTGAGACTATCCAAAAGATCTTCTGCAACACAGGCCTAATCATATATTTTTCTATTGTGGTTTTTTTCTTTACGAGGTGTATGGATTTTTAAGATGAAGCTTTCTCTCTTTGCTTATTGACATTCTTGTGTTGTTTTATTTCAGATTTATATCCTTCATCGTATGAGACATGGCAAAACATCGATTGTATTTTGGGATTTATAGATGTTCTGCATGGATCGATAGGAGAACAACAATACCAAGGTCGATGTGCAACAGAGCTAGCTCAATCGGGTTTATTTTTTACTGATCATTTTTATCAGTTGCTGGACAATGCTAACACACATGGTGTGTTAATGAAACAAGACCTTCTGGCATGGAATTCAGTGGATTGGCCTCACCCACATTCTAGTGTTATAGAGGCATATAGGGCCAAGCTTTTCAAAGAAGTATAGAAAGCTCTGAGGCCCAATATTGCCACAAGGATAATAAAAATTTCTTTATGCATGCCTCTCACAGTTTTTGTGGACTTGTTTAATACCTTTCCAGTGAAGGTTTCAAAAACAATGTTCACAGTTAAAGCAACAAGTTCAGCATGCATGCCACAATTTTTGGATAAAGGTTGGGATAAGAAGACATGTAGTTCAGTGTTTTGTGAGGTTGTCCAACCTTCTATGCAACTGAAGTACATGGTTGCATCACAAAAATTTATTTTCTCTTTTTATTAAAAGCGCAGTCGAATGCTAGGCACAAAACTAGTCCCAATGGATCAAGATGAAGATTCTTTTGGTGTAGAAAATAAACTTCTTGATATTGATGTTGTTGAGAATGGTGATGTGCTAGTCAATATCTCATTAAGAGAATGTTGTCCCTAGCTCAATTGCGCAATGACATTCTGTTTGAGACAGAAGGTTCTATTTCAAATGACTTTTTATTTATCTACAACAACAAAAAGGTACACCATCTGATTTATCCTAGTCTCATTAAGCATTGCTATTAGTTTACTTTACCGCTCTGATTCATATTGCTTTTTTGCAGTTGCTCAAAAGAAGAGAGAGCTCAATAAAATGCAAAGACATTGAAAATTTGAAAATTGAGATAACACAGACTCCATAAACAAAGGTTTTGTATTCAATCAAGTAAGATTTTGTATAGAAGTGTTTAGTTGTACATGTAGAACATATTTCTGACATCCATTTTCTATTTATGTACAGATTGATCCAAAGGCTACTCTACATGGTCCAAGATCTCCCTATCATCATTTTTTGGAGAATCTTTTTTCTGCTGCTCCATCTTGTCCTGTACAATATGTTGGTGCTACTCCATTGTCTCCTCCACTACCCCAGGAGCATCTGTTTGCTGCTACTCCATCTTCTCCTCAACAACATCAGCAGCAGGTCCTTGCTCCTGTGGCTTCTCTTCCTCAGCACTAGGTGCTTGTTCCTGTGGCACCACATTAGCTTCATCTGTGGCATCAAGGTGTATGACACCTTCTTGTACTTTAGAGCTCTCACCCAACTCGACGGTAGCTGGTATAATAAGTTTGGGGGAGACATAGCTCAAAAACCTCCAAATTGTATGAGCTCTAAAATTATATACATAGTTTGAGCTGAAGCTATCTTCTTTCATCTGCAATGGCATATGATAATTTAGATTACTTTGTATCATTATGAATTATGTTTAAGCTAAATGAAAATTATTTTTTCTTACAAGGTCTGGCTGCTCTTTCTCAAAATAGCTTGAAAGTAGATATTTGGCACTGATCAGCACTCTCCATCCACCGCTACTTGAATCATCTTGTTGTGGTGTCTGTACAGTTGGAAAGATATGTTAGAAACTGTTAACATCTGAACAAAACAAAATTATTCAATAAGTTCAAAGACATAGCATGAAATAGACATCAGTAGAGGGAACGACTTTTTACCTCTAGATTTATTGGCTCTATTGAATCCAAAAGAGAGACATTAGGAGGATAGTGATCCAATGCATCTAGAAGACTTCTAATACAACTGCAATATATATAATTTAGTTAGTATGATATTAAAATTATGAAGTTTTAAGTTCAAAAGCACACACACCACTTACAATTTCAGCTCTCTGTGTGTGTTTTTAAGAGAGTTGAATATAAAGCATTGCTTCTACTGGATGTCAATAGAAACAAAACTCCAGTGGTCACTGCATAAGGAAAAAAGCATTAGAAAATCAAAGGCTACAAGAGTTCTCAATCTTAAAGAAGAATCTTAAAAGAAGTAGTCACCCACATACCTGTTATGGTACGGAAGTAGCAAAACATCAATTACTTCAAAATTGCACTGTCTGAACCAGCTGGAAATACTGATGGGAGTTTCCTTTGCATCTCTTAACTTAGAAGAAATGGCAGGATCAATAATATGGACTGTATGTTGTATAGAGGGGTGAAGCCAGCTTCTCATCATGCTGCATAGGACCAAAAAATAATTAGGGTAGGGTATAAAGGAGGTACAAGGAGGATTGCTTTGCAAAAAATGTAAAATAATAGAAACTTACTAGAGCATTGCAAGAATGATAGTATCTGAGCAATACTCATTCTTATGAGCCAATGCTGCCAAGCATGGTTTTGTCAAGTCAAAATCATTCAATGAAAATTCATCCTCAATATGGACAACTATATTAGGGCCCAGCTCTTGCAACCTTCTATGTATCTGTAGCTCCCTCTTTCCAGTCTCCACATCTATAACAGATTTTGTTTCTTTTATTTACTGCTTCAGTGACTCCTCATAAGTAGTCTTCCCTCTGGTGTTCTTTGAGTGGGTTACTTCAATAACCTTAACCTTATCTACCTTCAACTTCCTTGTAGGTGGAATTAACAGTATGTCTCTCATCTTTATGTCCTGCCATTCCACAGGATGAACAAGCTTGTCATACCTCCATCTCACTCTGGACAAAGTGTTGAAGTCTTTGGCCATCAATGTCACCCTGTGAGCATGGGCTGCTACCAACATTGCATCTTCAAAATATTTTTCCAAGTAATCCTCTGCCATTTCCTGTAAGGAAAGAATGGCAGTCCTGTTCCACCTGAACCCAAGGTGCCAACTATCACATATTTCTCTCACCAGTCTTTGAAAAGGTGCCTTGGGGATTGCAAAGCCTATAGCTTTTTGTTGCTTCCTGATCTCCCTTAGCACACCTGCACCATGATTCAATCTCTTGGCCTTTTGCTTGAGCAGGCTCATTGGCTTACCCTTCCTACCATGTGCAGCTCTTCCCTTTGGAGGCACACTAAATTTCTTAGTACCTGCCCCAGCTGCTGTTGCTGCAAGCCCTGGCCCTTTGCCAGCTTTCCTTGCAGTTGACTTGGTTCTTACCATCACTCTGACAAACTGCATACAAAGCAATGGAAAGAGATTATAGCCACGGAGAACATGTTTTAACAAAAAAAAGGAAATCACAGGGGTGGATGAAGCAACATAGAAAAATTTGCAATAAAATGCGATACGAGGAGTTTGAAATTCCTAACAGGTCCAAATCGCATTTTCCTGCGAATTCTTGAAATGACATGCTGGTGCATTCCCATAGTGATTTCTCTATCTTTACAACTAAATACAGTATGAATGGAGTTTATGCAAGAAGAGTATAGCCATGGATAGCTATGGATTTCACAAAACCAGAATGATAGGGGTGGATGAAGCAACATTTCAATATTTGCAACAAAACGCGATTTCAGCTGTTTGAAATTCCTAAGGCCTTCTCCTTGCATTTTCTTGCAAATTCATGAGGCAGCATGCTGGAATATGCCTTCAATCATTTGAAGGTGTTTGCATGTCCATGCAGGATGGATTGAGTCTATGGAAGGCAAGAAGTATGCACAGACTAAAGGAAGAACCCATAAGTACAGTTTTACCCTCACATGCAAATATCACACTTGAAGATCTGCATTCCTACAGTGATTTCTCTGTCTTGACAACTAAATAAAATATGGACTGAGTCTATGCATTTCCATGCAGGATGGATTGTTTCTATGGTAGGCAAGAAGATTGCAGAGACTGAGGGAAGAACCCATTATTACTGACCTAAAATCTATCTGTCGATGTGCTGTGCTGCTGATGAGTACCCTGTGCTGGGGATGAACCTGTGCTACTGGTCAGGATGCTGATGTTGTAGAGTATGGAGGTAGGGAGGCAAGAGAGCAGAGACTGGAGGGCAAGAGGGCTGAGACAGGATACCACAAATAAGTGCAAAATACAAATAAGGCATCTACTTAATCCCACACATGTGGAATGTAGTCATTTTTCACACGTGTGGATGGGACCCAGATCTCTTGGAGTTTGAAATTTGGCACGTGTGAAAGGTACACTTTATGCCTTGGAACTTGTGCCATTCATGATTTCATAATCAATTCCACAACCACTCTTCCCTCCTCTGCCTCCCAATCTTTCATCCCTGCCAGGACCCTCGCATCTTCCATTTCCTTCTCTCTCTGATCCTTTCCTACCCAGCACACTCCATCCAGACTGCAACCTGCCTGAAGAGTACTACCACTTCCAGATCTCCAGGTTACCTAGAGTGCAGAGTTCAAGCTAGTGAAAGAGCAGGAGATTCACCAGTGCAACTCCAACAGCATGGAAAAGGAAAAAAAAGGTTAGAATTCTAGATTGTTTTCAATGTTTTTTGACATATATTTCTTCCATCCATTGGATTTTTTATGTCCAAATTTCTTCACTCAGCTCCACCCTTCTTGTTACATATTCAATTAATACTGTCCAAGAATGTGGTAAATCACTTAGGAATTTGATTGGAGATGGATATGAATAGAACCTAGAAATTTGCAACAAAATGTGAGGAGAGTGGTTTATACATCTCTAAGTAGCCCATATCGTATTTTGCTACAAATTCCTATTGTTGACATATTCCTCATGAAAAGCTTCACTCAGCTCTAGCCTTTCTCTTGCATATCAAATCATACTATCCAGGAATCATTGAGATAAACCTAGTGTTTGATTTGACATGCATATGAACAGAACTGGAGAATTTGCAACAAAATGCAAGGAGAGTGCTTTATATTTTCCAAATGGTCCCCCATCGCATTTTGCTGCAAATTCCTATGTCTGATTTGGTTTCACTTCTACCTCATTGTTTTGCTATCTTTGGCCCTGTGGAATTCTTCCTTGATGATGAGAAATGTTTTTGCTTTGGAACAGTTGACTCCCAGGTCCCACCTTTCAAAAGGAAGCTAGACTTTTCTGCTGCTATTATTAGACCACAGCAATCACCAGGTGAGTCATGAGAGCTCATGAAGGAATTATCTGGTGATATCCTATGCATTCACTGATTGCATATGTCAGCATATAGAATTCAAAGTATATAAGTTTTTGAATAGGCAAAAGGAAGAGACTGGAGCAGAATGCTAATTCTTCCATCACAAAACAAAAGGAACCAGAAGAGGACAAGTCTCCAGATTTTCTCCTATTTGAGTTTCTTCACAAATGCAAGGCTCAGAGTAACTTCCACATATACCACAGTATTTTCAACATAGAGTTCACAATGAGCTCTGTACTGGAGCATCACAAAGATTTTCTTTCAGACTATTGGGATACCTTCAAAGAACTGACAGAGGCAGGAAGAATTGTGGAAGGAGAAAAGGTTTTTGTGCATATAAATCATATTGTCTCCATTGACAGGCTGAGGTACCATGTGAACAGAAGATTTGATAGCCTGCCTGATCAATATAAATTCAACTGTAACTTGCACACCAGAAAGTGTAGAGTGCTTGAGGAAACCATGGCATTCCTTATGTACATTGTCTTCAGTCAGGAGTCTTTGGATGAACAAGGGTAGGAGACTGAAGAAGAAGACACATTTGAAGTAGAGGAAAAAGAGGATGTTTCTTTGGTAACAGAAATGGCAGAGCAAGAAGAAGATATCAACATTTAGGATGAGGGGCTGCAAGTGGCTACTCTTGCCCTTGTTCAACTGAGGATAAAAACTCTTAGGGGAGCAGAGCTAGTTGAAGATTTTGATGTTCAGAGTAGCAACTATGTAGTGACCATGCTTCCAGGTGTCTTGATTGGTGGAAAAGATTATGTTTTCCTCCATGATATAGAGTGTATGTTCAATTTGAGGGAGGACTATGCCATTTCCCTTATTGCCCAGGTTTCAAGGCTTGACAAGGAGGTTGGCATAGAGGATGACCTTTCACTACTGGCTTTGGAAACAATTTTTAATTCTGCAGAGGCCCTTACTTTTTGTTTCAAAGAGGCTGAAAAGTTCCAAGAGCCAAATGAAGCTGCCTTCTAGCTCACACAAGAAGCTATGAATCTCTTAGCACTATACACAGAAAAGCCTAAAGAAGAGGCTGGACAAGAGGGGAGAGGAATAAATCTTTGGAAAGATGAACTGCTTGTTGCTGATGAAAATGAGAAGGTACTTCAAATCAAATACTTTGTCTTCTGCTTAACTTTGTTTTGTAGGTTGTGTATTGTCTCACTCCAATCTTTTGATATATGGCAGCTACAAATTGAGGATGACACATTCCTCCAGAGATCAAGTGGAAGCAGGCCGGTTGGGTTTCGCAAAATGTCAGGCCTAGCTCATTATATTCATGATCTAGGTAGTGCTAAGATCTTGATTTACCATAGGCAGTTGAGCAACAATGGAGAAGCCATTGTTTACTTCTTAAAATGTTTGTCCAGGGCTTTAGGTGGACATGATCTTTCATGGCAAAAGGAAAAGATCATTTTGATAGAGAGGTTGTCTGCCATAGATATATTTGGAGATTATGTGAATAAGCAGGCCTCTAGGGCCGCTTACTTTTTGTCTTACACTTCTTATGCATTAGCATGTGGTGTTAAGGAGCCCAAATGTCTGGAGGGCTATGGAAAACACAAGCTCATAAGGTTTCGAGAGCCACCCATGATTGCATCAGGCCACACAATCCAAGAAGAAGAACAGGTGGAGACAACTAACGAAAAGGATACCCCTCCCAGACAAGCAACAGAGGCAAGCATTGATAAACAGATAGTCGACATCAAGCCAATAAAGAAGAAAAAGACTCCAATCAAGATCAAAAAGAGAGTTCTGATCGGCAGGCCCTGGGAGAAATAGGATTTAGTCATCAAATATAGCACAAACATTATATTAAAGTTGAACTGATTTGTACAAAGTCTTTGATATCTCGTATGATCTTGTATAAATGAACAATAAGTTGAAGATGAAATGATTTGTACATTTAGATAGAGTGGTGTCGTTAAATATTAAACAAACAATATATTGAAATTGTGAACAAATTGTATTACGTTTAGATCATATGTTTCACAAAAGAAATACTTTTGATGCATAACACCAAGAGTCACTTGTTCCACAAAAAAAAATTCTATTGATTGAGTTTGAAAACATGTGGACATAACACCAATAAGTTACAAATGAGTCCTATTCATGTTTACTTGTCCATTTATGGTTTCTAAATATCTTTGATTCCCTCCATTGTCTATGTCTCTCTGCTGCCACTAAATTGTCTAGAGTTTGTCTTCATCTTTGCTTTTCGGCCAGAAGAAAAGCAAGCTTGATTTTGGAGCTAGCAACTTTTCTTTTAGCATGCAACCTCTGTAGTATGCCTCGGTAAAACCATTGGAAGACTTCCTTCAGACTATTTACCTTCTGACTCCCTCCATAGTGTTGTGTGTGTCTAAAAAATGCATTACGTGCCATGTAGTGAGACTTCTCCATGCTTTGGGTAGACCAAATTGCTGGGCATCCATACTTTTTGACAAAATAGGGAAGGTGGTTGTAGATGATATGCTGTAAGACATAAGAATGCATAGTAAGTAATAAAAAAAAGAGGATCACACTTAAGTAAAAGAAGAAGACAGAACCTTACCATGTAGTGAGTTATATTGTAGGCTATCCACGTGTCTTTCATTGACTTCCCAAAATGTTTAATTGCCTCCCCAAAGTTCTTGTAATCACTCTTTGTCCATGTTACTTTGTCACAGAACATGAAGAGTTGATCAAGAGACCTCCACACCTCTGCCTTCCTATTTCGTGCTTCCCCATCTGCCTCATGATCTTTCACAGCATTATGGACGTGCTTCCACAATCCATAATTAATCTTTGAAACTGTTCTACTTTGCCTTACTTGCTTACTGTGTTTGCGAGACAAGAATCTTCTTGCCTTAACACCACCAATAGAGGGCTTGATTGGTACCTCCTTGCCATTGGTAGACTTTTTAAAATCCTTTGTGATTTGAACATCTCCTCCATGCAGACCTATATCGGATAACACTTTTTCCAATGCTTGAAGAGCATCCTTTCTATTTTTTTCGGGATGGAGTTTCCAAGCAAATCCAATATATAAAAATACCAATTTCTCAATAATTTGACATAGACCATGCAATGTGTAGATGTGAACATTACATAGTGGAATGTCCAGAATGGCCTTGAAGTCAGTGTCAACTTTATCTCTATTAGGTGCTCTCTTCCACCATTTTGAATCCATTACTTGAGCCGATTCTTTGTAGTAAAGACAAGGAGACTTTGAGTTGCCTCCTTTACTAACGTTATACATGCACTTAAGTGTTTTAAGATCCCTAGCCATGTGCCACTCTACTTGAAAGTCACCTTTTCCTGCAACATGGAGATTCTCGCCTTGCACTTGTCTTTTGATTATTCTTGGTATTCTGTGTGGTGAAACACCCAATCTAGTGTTTCATGGTCTTCTGTATTCACCTGCCAGATTATAGAAAACAAAAGTCTTACTATAATAGATTTGAAAACAATGACCAAAATAAAGTACAAAACAAAAAATTATCATACTTGGAACGAGCCTAACCACCATATGTGTTTCTCTGACTGCACACTAAAATACTTCGAACTCGCTTCAGTCAATGGTGTATCGATTGCTCCATTCATCAATGTAATAGTAACTCTTTCCATTTTCTTTTCCTTTACAACCTCACACTCATCTAGTTTAATAACAAATTTCAAAACGCCTTTGCACTCCTCAAATGTCATTCCATAAATCTCGACCATTCTTCTTTCAAGTTGTTGCAGATCTACAAATATATTGTTCCAAGGATCATACACAGTGGTTCCTTTACCAGCATGAAATATTTCTTCAATATGGATATATGGCCCAATAAATTCATCTATACTTTCATTCAAATGACCTCTTATCCTTCACACGATTGTTGGATTTGGCAGTAAAACTCATTTAATCCTTTGATCTTTCAAAGTTGAGGATATCGCATGGAAAATCGAACTATATCCCTTCCTGCTAACTCCACTAACATCAAGAGCCTCTTGGATATAGTGCCATCAACTTGATTATTGGATACAAAGTCCTCTACAACATTGGATTTGACTGTTTTGTATTTTTTTTCCTTAATCAAGCCTTTTGCTACACCACAAGAAAGCAATCCTTTTATTTGTTTAACAGGAAGAAGGTTCGGGTCCATATTTTCTTTTGCAGGCTCCAATAATTTCCTGTAGTAATAACACAATATGCCTATATCATTCAGCACCTCCATTCTTGTTTTGCAGTAATCGACAAAATAAATATAGTCATTTGAGAGCCTTTTTGGATATACAAAATGATAAATTTCAATCTAACCTGGCTTCCTGAATTCGTCGCTTGTATCCATCAGTCCAAGCCTTTAAATTTGCAATGTTTTTAATCTTCCTGCTACGTAGTCTGTCTCCAAGCATGGTTCTCTTCTTTCTTGCTCTTGTCAACTCTTTTTTACTCTTTGAATGCTCCTCAATTTCATTCTGCAACTGCTGCTCCAATTTTGCACGAATGGCTATCTCCTGCATCTTGGCCCCCGTTTCTTGTAGGTACATCATTTTATACGTTTCCGCAAATGCAGACTGTGCTGAAATATAACCAAGAAGCCCATTTTGTCCATCGCCGGCAAACCTCAGTAATGTGGTGGGATTGACAAATGGAGGTGTAGAGTTTTTTACGTAACATTTTGGATATATGCTTCCATCGCACCATAAGTCAATATGTTGAAGCCCTTCTCTTCTCATATTTTCTTGCTGTTGAGCATTCAACACCATATCCTTTCGTCTTTTTTGTGCTGGAGCATATTGTTCTTCTAAGTTGATGTGAAGATGGTGTAATCGCTTCTACTGAGATAGTGACTCACTAGTATTGGCCATTTTTTGTGCTTCTAAGGTTGCGAAGTTTGTTTTTCAATCTCATAGTCGTTTTGTAACATGAATCGTGGAAGTGTGGCGGTATCCATGTGAATATTTTGAAAACTTGCAATCACCAAGTTCAGTGATGGATTCTTTATGAAAGGCCTGCACACGTCGGCAAAAGAGATGCGGAATCTTTGGTAAACAAAAAAAAATCTAAGGAGATATTTAATGCAAAATCGTGTTAGTCAGACAAAAGATTATCTTATTCCTTTTTGAATTGACACTTCTGTAGTCCTTACTGACAGTTCTGAGCCACGTTTCCGTATTTTACTATTTTTGAGGTCTTTTAGAAGAGAAATAAATCAAAAAATAGTGAATTTCTTACAGGGCCCCAAAATGAGTTCCCTTTTTCCCTAATGATATTTCTTTTAATTTTTGAATTTCAACATTAGAAAGTAACAATATATTGCTTTTCATTTCTGAATTCCACAATTTAACAATGGTATATGACCTGAAAAGCAGGAAATTAAATTTAACGAATTTAAGTACTAAGAAACACAATAATTTCAACAATCGGGCTAGTCAATAACTAGTGTCTGTTCAACCACGCTAGTTCAGGACAATCACATAACTGGTGATTGAGCTAAAGTAGCCATGGTTGCATGATGTTCCAACCACCGGGCTAGTTTAGTAAAATAACAATATATTGCTATTAATTTTTGCTCAACCATGCCACTAGGCTGGACAACAACTAATGTCTATTTAACCACGCTGGTTTAGGACAATCACATCACTGGCAATTGAGCTGAACTAGCCCATGGTTGCATGATGTTTCAACCACCGGGCTGGTTTAGGAAAATCACATTTAGTCCAAGCCTAGTTTAAGAAAAGAAACAAGTAAAATATCCCAAAGCTCAATCACAAACGATCATCGAGCTGGTTTAGGCACCACTAACTTGCGTTGTATCTGGCATGTGTATGATGTGCTCCTCAAACACCTTTCATCCAGTCCGCTTCTTATAGATGTCCTTTCTATTTGGAAAAACTCTCATCTTTTTGTGCCAAAACATCATTACTATAGCAATGAATTCTGCACTTAGGCTGTCTCTCTTTTTCTTGTGTTCTGTTGAATCCCACAGACTTCTTAGATGAGGATGATCGTGCGTTGCTTCTACTACATTCAATGTCTGGATTTATTAAAATATCTTTGCACATGCACAATTGTACTTTTCCAACTTCTTCCATTTTAGGGTGAATCTAGATATGAATACCAACAACTATCAATGTTTCAAGACCACCATGCACTAGTACCAATATTTGGATTCCAAATTTTCAATCCGTTTTGGCTTTCAACAAATCAAAAGAAAGTTATGGAGCATGCCCTCAAATGGGTATGCATCACTTTAGCACAACATTGGAGGCCCATTAACCCATGCATAATGATCTCATTTAGGTGTGTCCTTGGGTTGAGGAGAAACTTACATAGTTTACTTTAGAATGATTACTTGGTTGCATGGTATAGAATAAGATTTTGATGTTTTTTAATAAATTGCTATATTCTATAGTCTTTAGGATGCATGCTTCACATGCAACATAGCACGTATAATTCTTTAACGGTCTCATTCCATATCCTTATTCTATAATTTTTTGCTCTCATGTTCAAGTTTGGAATGTATGCTACAACTTGAAGACAAAGTTTGCCGAATTCCATTGAGCAATGCATAAGTTAGGGGTCATGCAAGATACCCATATACAGAAAAGTCCATGAACCTCACTAAAAATGACTACACCCAAGAAAACAACGACCCACTTCTTACATAATCATAGCAAGAATGAAATAAGAACCTCTTTGCATCCGGAAGTACCGAATAATTGGGAAGATGAGCATCCAAGATTACAAAGAACATCCAAACGTGACTGAGAAAATGGGCATCCAAGAACACTAGGCAAAAAGAGAAGCAACAATCACCGTAATCATGTTCAAATGAGTACTTAATGAGTAATCCATATGTGCCACATCCAAACAAGTATTTTATAAATAATGCATATGTGCCATGTCCAAATGAGTACTCAAGAAGTAATCCATATGTGTTCATAAATATTGTCACCTTGAAGACCTTGAACCTTGCCACATCCAAAAAAGTACACAATAAGTAATCTATAGGTGCCACATCGAAATGAGTACTCAATAATTAATCCATATGTGTTCATAAATAATCCATATGTGCCATGTCCAAATGAGTACTCAAGAAGTAATCCATATGTATTCATAAATATTGTCACCTTAAAGACCTTGAACCTTGCCACATCCAAAGAAGTTCGCAATAAGTAATCCATAGGTGCCACGTCAAAATGAGTACTCAATAAGTAATCCATATGTGTTCATTGTGAAAGCCATAGAAGTATGTGTTACATCCAAATGAGTACTCAATAAGTAATCCATATGTGTTCATCACAAAAGCCATATAATTATGTGTCACATCCAAATGAGTACTCAATAAGTAATCCATATGTGCCATGTTGAAATGAGTACTCAATTAGTAATCCATATGTGTTCATCGTGAAAGCTAGATAAATATGTGTCACATCCAAATGAGGACTCAGTAATAATCCATGTGCCACGTCTAGACGAGTACTCAAGTAGTTATCCATATGTGTTCATAAATATTGTCACTTGAAAGACGTTGAACCTTTCCATATTCAAACGAGTATGCAACAAGTAATTCATAGGTGCCATGGCCAAACAAGTACTCAATAAGTCAGCCATATGTGTTCATCGTGAAAGACATATAAGTATACCTCACCACATAAAGGGCAGAATAAAAGGGCAAAATAAAAATATGCCTTGCTTGAAGATACAAGGTGAACCAATAAGTAAATACATACCATAAGTCATCAATAAGTTAATCGAGAAAGAATTGAACAACCAGTGGTCTAGTAAGACGTTGCATGTACTCATAAATATAGATAAGTATGAAAAAGAAAGCATATGTACTCATCCAATAGGTATGCAATGTGCATTTAGTCCATTGGATTGTATCTAGGCACCTATTCAAACCTATATGTACTCAGATACACAACTGAGTGTGATGAAAGAGAACATATGAGCTCAGCCTAGAAACAAATGACTGCCTTGAAAACAACAAGAAAACAGCTGAGAAGCACCTTCGCATATGTGAATTAATGCATCCAAGAAGTAATGATATCAAAGCTAAATAGAAAAGAAACATTGAAAGAAAAAAAGTTAGCATGATAACAACACAACATTCGGCAAGTCATTTTCTTCCATAGGATGGACTAGCTTGTGAAAGCAAAGCTATTGTTGAATACATGACGAGTAAGTCAAGCAAAATTTAAGCATATAAGAGAGAAAGAACATTAGATCCACATTTTCTTTTTGCATATCAGGCACACCTACATGATTAGCAAGTCGGACCATAATGACAAGAAAGTGTTTAGGATTAGGAACCTCCAAGCAATATACATGAAAAGCTCAATATCAAATCTTCACCCTACTCCAGATCAAATACAATGGATGGTCTATAGGAATGCTTGATTGACAAAAGATGAAAGATAACCCACTTTCAAAATCATAAGATAATCGAAAGTCACTCTCATCTTCAAAATAACACAAAACATTTAGGAAATCAAAAGCAAATGATAAGATAATTGAAAAAAAATTTGGCCTTCAAAATAAAACAAAACATTTTGGAAGCTCCTTTGAATCAGTTAGCTCATGCTAAAAGTAAACCTTGATATAGAATATTTGTCAAGTGTTTTTTTAACCATGATTCATGGAAACTTGAAGCTGTAGCTAAACATGTATTATCATTACGAATAAAATATCAAGCATATGAATGTAGTGGATTACAAATAACATAACCTTTCAAGTGGAATATCAAGGACAAAGCATTGTACTGAACTACGATGATATCATGGTTTCCAATCATGTACAACATTAGAGGAAGTTGGTTTATCTCTATATCAATAGGAAAAGAAAAGCTCCAACACATAGATGTATGTCAAAGTGGTTGGTGATATTGGAATTAATCATGGTTGTCTTGTTGAAAAGCAATCAAGTTTTGTAAGGTACCCAAGTATAGATATTGATAGAGCTCTTTGGTTGAAGGAAGTTCTATGAATGCTGAGTAGCAAAGCACTTACACAAAGACTCAACAAGTGATGCTCTAAATAAGAAGCTGGTCAGTAAAGGATGCGCTAAATAAAAACTAGCTTAATAGATGTGAAGCATCATTGGCTTTTACTTTTACAAAAGCAACATGAAACCACAAGTGTTGAAGAGCTAAACTCTTGTTCTCATTGATAACCTAATAGAAAGAAAAAATTACTTTCATATGGTAGATAACTTTTTGTCCAAGTGATTTTCCCAATCAAATTTCTAGTCTGTTGAACACGTATAATTATCACTGCAAAATCATGTAGATTGGGCTACCTTACTCTTAACGACAAGATTGAGACTCTACTTGGCATATATTAGATAAGATCTTCATCTGTAAAGATTGAATACGCTTGCAACAATGATCCTGCACTCTTGATTTTCGAGGATATGACTGGCGGGCATTGGGTCTCCTCTTCATCTAGATTTTTGTGGAATCATGTAGCTAAAGAAGCTTTATTTATCTAATTGAGCCTCTTATTGCTCCATGTGAAAACATGAAAGAATGATATACTAGTGTGCTAGATCGAAGGGAACAAAAATACTGATTGCAAGATGGTGTGATCAACTACTACAGGCTGAAAGTGGGAGAGCGATGCCGTATCAGGAATTTTCTTATCATTAAGTCTAATTTTTCATTGCTTTTGCTTTTGCTTCAAATAATGTTGATTCTATAAAAGTATGAACCTTTTCCATCCTCATGTCCTAGGTCAATGAGTGTTCATCTTCTTGTCTAAACACTCTTCTACCAGTTTATTGATAGTAGGTAGAAAAAAGAAATATCCATAACTTTCTTACCTGAAATTGGAATATAGTGATCCAACTAATCAAAATAACTAGCACATACTCTTTGAACAAGCCATCATGGGTCATTTTCATCTATCATCATCACTACGTGGATTTGCAATGCATCTTTGATAAATTTTGCATATTAACTCAAAACCTAGTGATTAAGTAGTCGAAACGATTAGAAAGAACGTTATGTGAATGATTGCATTGTTAGATTGACAAAAATCATGTTGCTTTCTTCTCATAGTCACGCATAGCATAGCCAATCTCTAATACCATGTTGAGAGGAAGAGAAATAGGAGAGAGATGGACACAAGAGTTTGCTCCATTCTATTCATAGATCATAGGCAAGATATATAGTTGAGGACTAGGATGAGTTAGGGTGAGCTATATAAAGCTCTAACACCTGGGAATAGTGGGTTTTATTTCCCATCTTTCCAAATTGATTTTGACAACTTCTGGATTGTGATTTGCTCAGTGCCCCAATCATGGATTATTGAAGCTTCACAAAGTCATGGTCTTCCCAACAATATCTAGTATGCTATGGATCCCTTGGGAAGATCCAAGACCGTAAACTAGAGAGGAACTTGACTTCATCAATTTTTGTTGGTACATTGTCAACAATGCCCACTGGCTTCATTTTAGTGTGATCATCTAGGAAGATGTTGAATGTAGCCTTCTACATTGGAGGTAGGACCCATTCTTCATAAACATCTCTTGTTAAAGAAAAATTGTACTTGATACTGTAGCACTATAAAAAGATTGGAGAGAGAGAGAGAGAGAGAAATAATATGAATAAATGAAATTGATTCTTCATATATAAATTGGTAACCCAATGTAACAATATATTCATGTACAAGCTTTCTTCAAGTCCCATACAATGGGGGATAATGTTTAGCAAGCAGGTTTAGTGTAAGCATGCCTATCGACATGTGTATTAGCAGCTATGTGATTCTCTACTGCACATTTTGCTAGTTTTTAGGCACTGGATCAGCCACAACATAAAGCAAATGATATTTTTCAGCATCAGCCATTTCATCATAGTCTCTAGAGAATTCTCCAATGAATAGCCAAAATGGGTACCGATCCGAATTATATGCTATGGTATTGATGACATGGACCTCATGGGGATACCTTAAAATAAACTTTGGGATAGTTTCCTTGGAAGCCGCTATCTGTCCCAAGTATAGCAACAAGAACTTACATAGCACCTCAACATTAGGATCTGCATCATATTCAGATGGAGTGATGCATGTTCCAGGTGGGTTCACCACTTCGTTTAGAGGTGTGTCATTTATGAGTATTGTGTGTTGTGGATCAAACTCAATACCATGCCTACATATTGCAATAAAGGGCTTCAAGTAACACAAGTCATCTGACATGTTGGATGGTGGTATTCTTCAATAGTGCTACATTCTTCTTGTGAAAATTTGAACTTAAACTTAAAAAAACTCAACCGACCATCCCATGCTTCTCTATTAAAGCCTTTAAGGACTCTACATTTTTACTGGTCATGGTACTCCACATAGAAATCCCAAAGGGAGTCCACAAATTTGCCAAAAACTTCATCAAGCCAGGATGCAAAGACACAATGTATCATTCAAACTAGTGAATGTCACCTGCTTGGTCCACTGGAGGAGCATTCCCCACCACCTCTTTAGTAAGATTCCATTCATATCAAAAAATAAGTAGCTTCTATTAATGGATGAAAATTTTAATAGCGCCTAAAAGGGAGGATAGAAACACAAAGCTAAATACATGGCAAACCAACAAAACACAATATCGCAGGAGTAGAAAAATTCATGAAAAAATAAGTTTAAATACATGAAAGGTAACAGGTTCAAATACATGAGAAGTAACAAAAAACAATAAGAGGGATGTGTAGATAAAGAATACTATGCACAAAAAGCACAAAACCAACTAAAAGAGCGTTTCATTGAAAAATAGCAAAAGCAACTCAAATACAATGTATCACTACTTTGAGGATTGGGCATTCTACATGAAATACAATGGGTTGGGCATTCTGCATTCTTAGTCATAATATTCATAGGATTCTTTAGGAGACTAAATTTCCATTTCATCAAGCCGACAAGCAGACAATGTGACCGAACGGTGTGTTGTCGAGTATTACTTCATCTTCAAAGGTTGAACCTACAATAGCAAAAACAATTTCAATAGCCTCTTCCACCTTTGCAATGCTATCCTTTTGGTTGTCATTCATCCCTTCTAAGATGTGCTTTTTGCTGTCCTTTTGGATATCCTTCATCCCTTCTAGGATGTCATCTACTAAAACATCCTTGCCCACAGCTTGGTCTGCAATGGCATCCAACTTACATATCTCCTCTTCAAAACTATTTGAGTCTTGGTTTCCCATGTCTATAGTGTCAATAATATACAGTTAGAATACATCAAGGCTATAATTGAAATTAAGCACATACAAACATCACTACTTACCCTTGTTATCTTTCATCTGCTTGTTGTTGTACAAGGATCTTACAACACTTCTCTCATTTGGTTCTACTCCTCCATCGAACTAGTAGCTACATCTTTTGATGTGAGTTTATCTTGTGAAACAAATAACAAATTACAATGAACTCAAACATGTCTACTATAGATGTAATGCAATAGGAAAAACACTAAAAAATGGAAGAATGAAAAGACACATCATGCCTTTATGCCCTCCCTCTCCATCTTTTGGGTCCAAAACCCCGTTTGCTTTTTGCTATCCTTTTGGATATCCTTCATCCCTTTTAGGATGCCATCTACTAAAACATCCTTGCCCACGGCTTGGTCTGCAATGGCATCCAACTTACATATCTCCTCTTCAAAACTATTTGAGTCTTGGTTTCCCATGTCTATAGTGTCAATAATATCTAGTTAGAATACATCAAGGCTACAATTGAAATTAAGCACATACAAACATAACTACTTACCCTTGCTATCTTTCATCTACTTGTTGTTGTACAAGGGTCTTACAAGACTTCTCTTATTTGGTTCTACTCCTCCATCGAACTAGTAGCTACATCTTTTGATGTGAGTTTATCTTGTGAAACAGATAATAAATTACAATGAACTCAAACATGTCTACTATATATGTAATGCAATAGAAAAAACACTAAAAAATGGAAGAATGAAAAGACACATCATGCCTTTATGCCCTCCCTCTCCATCTTTTGGGTCCAAAACCCCGTTTGTAGGCTCTCCCAATTTCTTATTTTGGCCTTCTTATGCTTTCCAACACATCATCATCACTATCCAGCTCCTCAACCCCTCTTGCAACAACCAAGGTAATGTCTTGATTATTTACATCCTCTGTAGGGTCATCCTCCACAAGGTGCTCACCAAACATGAGATTTCCATTTACTATGAGATCACTGATGGGTTTACCACATCAGGCCTATGTGGCTCCATGATTCTCCTTTTTCATGTTGGGATTCAAAATTATATTACTTGGAGTTTCAAATTTTTCTTCTTGGATAGGTTCACTCCTATAGTTCTCCATATCTTGAGTAACATAAAATCTAGATGCATTCCATTTTAATACTACAGGGAAATAGTTTAGTACTAAACCAAATATACCACCTTAGTTATAACAATTAGACTAGTTCTAACAAAGAAATAGATAGTCCTACAATAGTACACATTGCACTATATTAGCTCTATAATAATGCTCTACTATAGAAACCAGATTAGTGCTATTAGCTCTCTACTATATTACTATTGTAAAGAAACAAATTAGTAATAAATTAGTGTTCATATATTACTACTACATGAGTATTATATTAGTGATCTAATATATTAGTACTGGAATAGAAACAACTAATGCTAGGTTAGTACTATATTAGTAGGCCTTATAGTCTACTATATTAGTATTGAATAGAAACAAGTATAGTACTATATCAGTATTAATATACTACTATATGAGTTCTATATTAGTACTATAATAGTAGTATGTTAGTAGTATATTCATAGGCATTATAGTCTATTATATTAATATTTAAATAGTGTTATATTAGTGCCAAAATTAGATCTAATGCATTACCACTAAATTAGTATAGATAGTAATAAAACCCAGCAAAATCAATGTAAGTCTATTGAATTGAATCGGCATATATAGTACTGAATGATACAATCAACCTATAATGATAATATAGCATTATCTTAGCACGATCAGTAGGTGTATTAAAGAGTACATTCATCAGCCTATAACGCTAAACCCCGGGGGATTCACAAGAGGAAACTTATGATATCACGTGAGTGTACAATAGGGGGGTTTTTTTCAATGAGGCATAAGCTTATACATTAGGGATGGGGGGCCTTTTATTTTTTCCCAATATTGAATTTAAGTTAGGGGAGCCATGCCATATTTAAGAGGGGGGACATAGTATAGGCTACCTTGGATAACTAGTCCAAATAAGTTCGGTTTTGTGTATGGTTTTAAATAGTCATAGGGAAAGTAATCTAAATTTTCTTATTGTGTGATCTAAATGATTGAGAAAGAACGTAGATTTAAGGACATAATAGAATTTTGGTGGTATCTTATAAGCTTAAATAGGGGTGTTTTATCATCCTACATGGATCTTAAATAGGGGGTTTTCTTGAAGTTCATGCACGCAGGTGACGTCCCCCTTTCATGAAGAGTGAATCCCCCGCGCACTAAACATAGTACTTTTTAAGCTTTATAACATAATGTATATTTACTACCAAGTACTATATGGGTATTCTTCTATATCACAGATTGTAAATAGTACTTAAAGAAGTGGAATTTTGAAACACATGTTGCAAAGCAAACTTACAAATTTTTTTGAATCTCATGGCAGCCACCCAATCTTTGCAACACTCTTCTTTCAGGACAGAAACATGTACTCGGTATGCTTTAAAAAAGGAACTACGCACACACCATGTGCTATGTGTGCAAGTAGGGTGCAAACACCACATGAAGAGAGTATATATTAAATCCAACCTGACACAATACATGCTTGCATATGCATAGAAAGTGTTAATACATACTAACTGCAAGGATCTAGGCCTAAGATAAAACACAAATTATGTCAATGAAAAATTTTATTTTACTTTTCATTGTACACTGGACTACTTCCAAAGCATGTTGGATGCTGGTATTTGTAGGGGGACCAAAACTTGCAACCCATGCTTTGTCAACTTGCCTGTCAAGTAGTGCATATGATTTTTGAATGTAGCTCCTTCCTCCAACTACTCTGTGATTCGGACATGGTGCATTCTCACCAAATCGAAATATTTTGTGACAAATTCTGGAAAATCTATTAATAGTTCTCTTTATATGGTGTTGCTGGCATTCTTGAGTTTGGTACGAACCATGAGTATGAACTCAATCGACTATGAGTTTAACAGAGTCAGTGTGTTTGTGGCTTCTTACTCCTGCAACAACCACCTCACATCAAGGTTTGTCCTCCTTCTCCACCTTTCTCTTCCAATCCAATTGCTAGTCCTTGATCACAGTCTTGCACAATGTATTACTCAGGCCTATCTTCACAGGATGCTCCTTTGTAAGGGCTTCCAACCAGGTTCCTACTACATGATCCTATTTAATGAAGGTGTTATCCTAACTACCACTCCTGATATTGGTGTCTTGGTGGTGGGAAAAATTGTCCCAATCCACCTCAATGCCATGAATAAATGCAACATATGGTTGGGCCAATACAATCCCCACCTCATTGTTCATGACTGTGTCAGTTTGGTATAACCTTTTGTACATAGAAATAAATCCTTCATAGAATTCTATCTTGAGGCTTCTAATGTGGTAGCCTCAATGGATTTCCTTGTCCATGGTGTCCTAGGTGCCTTGCATCCACTCCTTAATGTCGTGATAGACTTTTGTCTACGGCTTTACCACCCAAGCTTCACCCCAGCTAGAATTGAAAGGATCTTTTTTAGAGAGAGATTTGAGGCTCTTTCTTGCATTTTCTAATATGAGGATTTCCTGTGACCTTAGGTTTTTGATGATCTCATGCTTTCTTGGTGTCCTGAGGTTTTCCTTTGGAGACATGTTTGCTTCTATTTACAAACAGAGTTAGGGTTCAAGCATATGTAAAAGTCATATACACAGGAAAATTTTTAAAAATGAAGAGGAAGAGGGAGAGAGAGTGAGAGCGAGAGCAAGAGAGAGAGAGAGAGAGAGAGAGAGAGAGTAAAACACTCACCTTTTACAGTACACAAAAGTTGTATGCAGAGGTAAAATTCAAAAAAGAAGAAGAAAAGAGAGCATCAAAGTGTGTGTGTGTGTGTGTGTGTGTGTGAGAGAGAGAGAGAGAGAGAGAGAGAGAGAGAGAGAGAGACATAGAGAGAGAAAGACATAGAGAGAGAGAGAGAGAGAGAGAGAGCCCAAAAGATACCTTTGTGTTTAGAATCCCTCGAGCGATGTGCTCTCTCTATCCCATGTGCACTTCTTCTTTGTCCGAAAGAAATGAAAGCCTCAACAATTCGAGGTGTTTGATGAAATCATGAACCGACATGCTCCCAAAAACATCTCAATTAAGTTTATCTATTTTTGCCATTCTTTGTACACATATTCAATGAAGTGAATTGAATAGCTAAAAGAATGTCAAATAAGTAAGTGAAAAGAACGAGAGAGAGAGAGAGAGCGAGAGAGAGAGAGAGAGAGAGAGAGAGAGAGAGAGAGAAACTCAAAAGATCATCTTTTGGTTTAGAATCCCTATGGCCGACATGCGTTCTTTAGCAAGGTGCACTTCTTCTTTGTTTGGAAGAAACAAAAGCTTTAATAGTTCAACTGACTGCCTGATGCTGAGGTGCTTCATGAAATCCAAAACTAAAGTGCACTTGAAAACAAAAGCCAAGACTATTTTTGAACCTGTAACGAATCAAAGAGATTTGGATTCTGAACGTATCAAAAATTTGTCGTGCACGTGTGCATGCATTAACTTGCATTCTTTTGGAAGAGTACTAATAAATAGTACTACATTCTTGCCAATAGTGCATACACTATCGCATGCTTTTACCTTGGGATCCATTGGTCTATTCTTTAAAAATAATTTACAATCCAAACAACCACCTTGTACCCCATTTTCAATCCACTTGAGATATAAGACACTAAGATAGAACCCTACACTATGCATTGGGTATTACTTCCACAAGCTACAAAACATGCTATCTTCAACCTTAAGAGACCCATCAATAATTGGAATTATTGTAGATTTTTTTTTTGTTGTAGAGTTCCAAATTATAGGTAGTCAACATGGACATAGGATTTTGTAGGTTGAAAACGTGCCAATATATAACATTCATAAAATGAACACCCCGGGGAGCCACTATGTAGAAGCCCCATATAGCACGTGCAATCATAGGGTATTTAATAAAAACCCTACTTATGGATTTTTATAACATATATAACCCCTTCTGTAAATTTTGAGATGATTAAAGTATCCCTTATGTATGAAAATGTTAGCTTTTTGAATTAGGAAACCCCTTATGTATCTATATTTTCCGTAACTCCATAAAAATATAAAACACCTTCTGTTGATTGCACATGCTATCGTACATATTTCCTAGTGACCCCCCTCGAATGAACACATAACATGTAATAAACATTTCTTGAATGAATACATGAAAGAAATACAATTACACATATAAGCATACATGAACTTGCACTAAAAAAAACATAGAGTATGTTGATTTCAATATCCTAAACCACCACTAAATGAAACAATGAAACTTACTCCTTCACCAGGTAAAGAAAGAACAATATATGAACTTGCACTAAAAAAAACATAGAGTATGTTGGATTCAATATCCTAAACCACCACTAAATAAAACAATGAAACTTACTCCTTCACCACGTAAAGAAAGAACAATATATCAAGTACACAAAAAAATTTCAATAAGAACTTCAAAATGTGTGAATTGAAACACTATCTCTTTCTTTTAAAGGCCAAGTCATCCGAAAATAGACATACAAACTACAGACTTTCATTAGAGTCACACATAACAAAACCAACATTATTTCTCGAACGTGAAACTAAATACTTCTTCACTAACACCTTTTATAATAAAATTAGCTTCCTATGGCAATCAAGCATGGACATCCAATTTTTTATGGATCCATATGCTATAAACTCATCTTGTACATCATACATCACAAAAATGGACAACACAATAGCACAAAAATTACAATAAACAATGAGGACCTGCATGCAAGAGAACGATTCTACACAAGAGAGGATGTGTAAATGGGTAATGCGTTCCTACATGCTTAGCTTCTTTATCCTTTCCACTACATACGTCAACAAGAGAATTTCAATACATTAATATAAATGATAAGCAAAAAAGAGCATTCGTTTTGAAATGTTAAGAGAAACTACTTACACTTGAAAATGATTCAACAGAAATTACATGCGACATTATAATCGACAAAAATGTTAAGAGACAACAAATGGACAACATTTGGCTAGCAATATTTGCATCTAAGAAAACCAAAGATTCTTAGATTTGTTAAGTTCAACTAACAACAAGTTAAAGGTCCTTTACAATTACTTTCATAAACAATTTCTCTTGTTCCATCCTTTTTCCAAAGATGACAATTAAGGACTCGCAAATACATGGGACTTGGAAGAATGCTTGAAATTTGAAGACATCTTGGAGAATCCTCAAAGACATGAAGAAGAAATAAAACTTCCTTTGGTGTAAACAAAATTTACAACGACAATCAATATGATATTGGATCGAACATGTGTTCATTACCTAAAAAGACAAGGGATTCCATTTTGATTGTGACTCTTTCTTGCTCAAGGGTGTATCAAAGGCCTTGAGTTCTTGTCCAAATGTAGATCGATTATGGAAAAGACCACTTCATTGTATCTATAAAAATACTACTTCTAGGCATGATGAATACTTCCAATATTACATTCCCTATGAAAAAAGCAACGTGAATTGTTTGATGACGTGATTCTATGAAAAATAATACATCCAATAGAAAAAATATTTTTGTTCCTCACTGAGGGGGCTAGAATAGGTAAAATTTACCTCCTCCTTATAGCGCAAGGATTGTTGTCTCACTAGAATCAAATTATTCCAAACATTGATTACAAATCACCTAAGGTTCTCATGCTCACATATAATAGAAAAGCATCATTGAATAGTAATGGCGAAATAATCCACTCATCATTACACTGTCTGCACTATATGCATAAGTCCAACTAGACACATTGTTAAATGCACTATATGCACTAAGTCCAACTAATTGTTTTTACAAGATCTCACAGGTGGGAAGAAGAACATTGAACTTTACCGCACCTAAGAATGCATTCCTTAAAAATGAAACACAATGATTACTTTGAGGATGTGGATGTCAAAACTTCTAGTGACTTTTACCACATGTGAAGAATATATAAAGTCCATACTTGTTGAAACCACTTCAAGGAGAGAACTTCCACATTGAAAACAATGTTAAAAATGAGATGGGGAGACTCACAAATAAGATAAGGGAAACATTAGCACATTTGAAATTAGAAAAAAAGGGAGCACACACATTGCTCATTCATCACTCAATACAAGCCATGAAGTAAACATTAAAGAAACTCCACATGTCATGGATACACATATTATTTGCTTGCAAGAAACAAGGACAAAGAACCCAAATCCATACGTTGCCACCAATTTTAACGTCATAGAAAATTACACTCCAATACTTGCAATCTAGTTATAAAAAGCACAATTTTAAACAATAACACTAAATATACTGAACAAGGAATAGAAATTACAAGCATCAACATATAACTATAAACATAACTATGCTATTTTCAACATATACAAACCACCTCTATAAGATAAAACATGTTCATATCATAACTGGGGGGGCCCTTAGGCCATTCTATGAACCACGAGCCATTGATATCACAACGAGCAACCATTGCATTAATGATTACAACTCAATCTATACCCTATTTCTTATTGGATTTGTATGCCTCAATAGAATTGCATCTGCATCGTCCGGAGAGAATTATATATTGACATGATTATGTTGTCTTATAGGTTTTATTGTTGCACCTAGGTGGACATCAAAAATTCTTTCCAAGCAAGTGCTTCGGATGTGGGCATCTCAAAAAAATGCGAACAATCAGAAACATTAATTATCATATTCTAATCCCTAGCATATATTGCCTTGTGAGCAACAAAATTACTCTTCAACATGTTCAAACCACAATGAATCAAGGGTATAAGATCCAGTCTTTATTTCTTGAAGTGCACAAATAACTAGTTGAAGCTGACGAGAAGCTGACGTACCAATTTACAAATAGATCACTGCTTCCAAGCCAAGCATATCCCCTTGACATTCCGTTAAGAAAGGAATGCTCCTCACTTAATGTTTTAGAATACTAGAGGAAACTCATCATCTTGATTAACATCTAAGAGCAGCGCATCATTTAAAAAACCTCTCCATACCTATGCATGCATTCTCTTGTGGTGGCTTCACGAGATTGGAGGGCTCAATGTTCTTGGCATGGGCATTTGTCTCAGGGGTTGCACTAGTAAGAAAGCCTAGGCCTATATCACGTGCATTCAAGGGGTATTAAAAAAGCACCTCAAAACTATTTTTTTTCTCAATAAAACTTCCACTTTTTACTTATGAACTAACAGATATTTTTCAAAAATTGAATTAACAAACCCCTCCTATTATTGTAATCTTGTTAAAAATTTTCCCAAAAGTTGGATTAAAATACCCTTCCTTTTGAATGCACATGGTGTAGGAAAAGTTTTGAAAGGAGCCCCGCAAGAAATTTGTGTTGCGCCTCCATCTCTATTGTTACGCTTCGTCTCCATGCAAATGGTTTTCTATGATGGAAGACTTTTTTGCTATATTGGCAGATTGTGTGACTTCTCCTGTGATGTTGTTGTCCTATTCTCATGGTGCCAGCTTCATCTCCCTATGAATCTTTGCATGCAACATCTTCTTTCCTTGTTGCATGTTTCCATTCAAGGGTATACTAAAATGTGGTTTGTATCTTTTTTGGTATTGTGTGTGGTATGGTTCATCATGTGATGTTGTCATGTTGCAAAGAGATGTAGCAACCATAGAAGACTGTGGATCACAACAACACAATGCATCCATAGACATGTGTACAGAATTAGACACTTTGTAAAAATCTTTTAAAAAACCAAAAGATGCACTAATAGATGTGCTTATAGACACTCTACTGAATTTTAAAAAAATAAATATATAATTATGTGTGGTTGAATAGAATGTTGTGTATGCTGTGTGGTTGTAGGAATCCCATTTCTATCGTGTGCAATTCAATTCTTACAACCAACCTCATATAATTCCATGCATGTCTATAGTCAATGATTACAATTTCGAATAAATCATTATAACTCCAAAATGTTTAGTTCACAAGGCATTCATTGATTGAAAATTTAACAAGGAAATTGAATGCCAAAAAAATAAGAGGAGTGTATATTAATTCATAGCCAAAAAATTTCTTGTATATACATATAGCACAAAGCCAAGCCACTTGTGGCTTCAAGTACAAAAAATAAAAGGAGTGTATATACAAGAGAGGCATGAAGCCAAGCCAATGGCTTCAAGTACAAAAATTAGTAGCTAGCACTACTTCTACATGTTGTCCCTCATTTACAGGCCCTTAGGGATATTCAAGAGAAGAAGGTGAGGATACTGAGGAGGAAGAAGGTGATGAAGAAGGGAGCAAGGACACGGATGACTTAGATTAGATGCAATACCCCCTGATCCAAAATGCATGTTTCCATTTTGCTCCATCTGGATCCTTTGTGCCTCCACATGCTGTAGACTAGGGTCTGCCGCCTTCGCTACCTTCATCACTTTCTTCCACTTGCACTTATGAGCGGTGTGGGGTTGGCCCCTTGGTGGTTGACCTCCCTCTCTCCTAGAAATCTCTGCTAGTGCCTGCCTCTTAAGCAAATATCTCTTATTGGCAAGGATAATGGTAATCTTTGACTTTGCCCATTTGTCTGTGAGCCCATTTGTTTGTGAGCTCAACATTGGATGAATTGGGATACCTAGAGCGTATAGCATTGATGGTATCATCAGCCAAACTTTTTTTCTACTCTTTGAATGGAATCAAGCATTTTATGTAGTTGTTATGAACTACAAAGCGCATGAAGGCCATTCACATGTCCTTCCCTCGTGCATCCATCAAGATGTCGCCTATCACAGTGATGTCATAGAAGAGCATACCATCATCCTATGGCACACTTGCATCATTTGAATCCTCCCCGACCCCACCATTTACCCTAAAGCACTGTGCCATGCATCCTCCAGATCTCTCCCTACTACTATGCATGTTTCCCTCTCGTGAGGAGCTAGTACAATGGACACTCGCCTTTGGAGAAGGGACTCTCAACTGCACGAGAGTACGCTAGCGGCTCAGTGATATAGAAGGGCCTCTTGACCACACGGGAGAAGGGACTCCAAACCGCAGGGGAGAAGGGACTCCTGATGATCGGGGATAAGGGTGGCAGCTCTGTCGCTTGCTGGGTTGTCTCAACTCCACACCAGTAATCTCAGCTAGTGTGGGTGTGGGGTGGTTTGGAGTCTATACTACTAACTCATGGGGGGGTTTGAGTGCTCTTCATGTATGTGTATAACTCATGTGGAGTGGGAGGGTGCCTCAAAATGTTATATAACTACTAAAATAAGGCATCTTGAGGGTCAGGCGAGGCTTCTGAAGAGCTTCCTAGCCACATGATGAACTGCAAAAAAGAAGAGAAGGAGATTTCCATCATGCCATGCCCTCTTTCCATATGCATATATAAAAGAGTTATGCCAATTTCCCAATTTCCATAATGTATGCCCTCTTTCCATATGCATATATAAAAGAGTTATGCCAAATTTCCAATTTTCCTCATGCAAACCCATGATTTCCATCATACATGCCCTCTTTCTTTATCCCACCCTCATGCTGCAATCCAATTTCCCTCATGCAATCCCTTATTTCCATCATGCATTGAAAATTTGACTTAAACATGAATCCATCATTCGTGCAATCCCTTATTTCCTCATAAATGCTTAAGGCATTGAAAATTAAACTTAAACATGCATGCAAGGGAAAGGAGAAAGGAAGATTAATAAAGAGAAGAGAAAGAGAAGGAAGAATGGAAGGAGAAGGGGGATGGGAGAATGGTAGGAGAAGGGAGAATGGATTAAGGAGAAGGGAGATGGGAAGGGTAGGTAGAAGGAGAAGGAGAAGGAGAAGGAGTAAGTGTGGTTGCATAATTTTAAAAAACATTTGACACACTATTAGACACGCTGCGGCAGATGAATCTAGACAAAAAGCTCACAACGACAGATGCCCAACCCCAAAAAGAACAAAAATACCCAAAAACATTCTTTCTTGCATGTGACAAAGGACAAATCTAAAGAGAACAACTTTTTGAGTGTGTAAGAAGCATCACAGATTGAGAGAGAAGAGCAATTGACAAGAGACTTACCTTGGATAGAGGTATGAAAAGCTTCTTGTCAATCTTCAAAGCTTCCTCCCCTTCTTTTCTTGTGGCTTACTTCTGCACCCTCTTCATATGTATGCTTGGGTGTGAGTGTGTATGCTTGGAGATGCATGTGTGTGCCTGGAGATGAGTGTGTATGCTTGGAGATGAGTGTGATGAAAGGGAAGCAAGTGCACAGTGGAGTGAGGAAATGAGTGAATTGTAGGTTTAAAAACCATTCCATACATCTAAAAGCGTGTCTAATAGTGCATCTACACTGTGTTTTAGATGCACCTATAGACGCGTTTCATAGTACAGATGCACTATAGACACGCTACAGAGTTTTCTCATTAAATTTGCAAGCAAAAACACATTTGTTTGGGTTGTTTATTTGTAGGATGTCTTCATCTTCAACAAGTACCTGCAGTTATGATGAATCCCTCCGTATCCATCATCAAGAAATATGGTTGGATCAAAAAATCAAATGTATGTGTGATCGATGTTGAGGAAACATGTATCATGCATGTAGAATTACACTTAGTCACATCTCAAAGTATAGAGAATGGGATGCAATCATATCCATGGTAAGTGTTAAAGTGTTGAGGTTGATTGAGATACCATATGGGTGTTCAAGTGTTTGATATACGATCCTTTTCTAATTTGATACAGGATGCAGTGCCACACCCACATATGTTGCCCTATGCTCGTCATGGGGAGGTGAAGCATCGCTGATATGAGGAGGGATCTTCAAGAGGGACCATTATGGATGCATGGAGTGGTGATAGTAGCCCTCCACCATTATCTCATGAGGCCATGGAGGAGGAGGTGTTCGATGATATGGTGCAAGCTTTATTTGCCCATTAGTCCTTAGGTAGGGATAATAGCATGAAGCAGGATATAATCCTTTTACTGCAGCATCGACACCAGTGTTTGAGGGGTGCACACTCTATGTTCTACATGCCTCCCTTGAGTTACTAAACTTGCATACCATTTATGGATGAAGTAATGCAAACATGGTGAATTATGCTAATGGGTCGATTACTGGAATACTTTCTCTCATTTATGGTCTTCACATGCAGGATATTGTCGAAGCATGGTGAATTTTGTTAATGGGTCAATTACTGGAATACTTTTTCTCATTTATGTCTTCACGATAGGCTATTGTCTAAAATGCTTCCAAGGGAGAATAAATTACCGACCTCAATAGATTTGGTGAGGCAACATGTGACCTCTCTTGGAGGGTTGAATTACAACTAGTGCATCCATGCATGCATAAATGATTGCATTTTGTTTCATGGACCACATAAGGAGGCAAGAGAGTGTCCAACTTGTAGTGGAGAGGCAAGATAGAGAGCAAATCTCAAAACTTTGGATGTGCCTCATAAGGTTCTACGACATTTTTCCATAATCCCTCACATCCAACATATGTTCAAGTGCAAATCCATTGCAGATCTCATGTCATGGCATTCTTCTCAACGATCAACCGATGGCAAGTGGAGATCTCCCGCAACCACTCTTACATGGAAGCATATTGAAGACACATGGCCAAGCTTCATGGAAGAACCAAGAACTTGAGACTTGGATTGGGTATGGACGGTGTGAACCCATTTGGTCTCAAAAGAACCTCTTACAATGTATGGCTAGTGATATTGGGAGGATATTGGTGAATTATAATCTTCCACCCTCTATGGCAATTAAGAAAGGACATGTTATGTTATCCCTTCTAATTCGAGGGAAACATAAAGTCGGAAACCTAGATGTTTATCTAGAGCCTTTGATTGATGAGCTGGAGATACTTTGGAGAGGTATTGAGGTGCATGATCCCTCGTCATGAGACTTCAACTCTAAGGCAGTTTTGATGTGGATGATGCATGACTTCCTAGGCTATGGCGAGTGTTTAGGTAAGCATTGAACTTTTAATTATGAGAAGGAAATCGATATGGCACCCTAAACCTCACCTAAATCCACCTTGCTTACACAATTGCATCAATTGTTTATGTCTCACTATATCGGGTTACCATGCATGTCTTGTTTGTGGTCCTTCGCTAGTTGTTTCATGGCCAGGTGCATTGAATAAGGTCATCTATTAAAATCACCATCGATTTCTCCCACCTCATCATCCTACATATGTCGCCCCTTGAAATGAAGTCCCCCCATAGTCACTCATTACGGGAGATTGGATGAAAATATGGGACCTTTTTAGGACTCCTCCTCCACATGGCATGAGTCAGTAAGGGTTTGTAACTATTGTGTGCTATATTGAATGGAAATAAATATTGCATGCTAACACCATCCTTTTTTTAGATACTCCATCTTTTATCGGCTACTATATTGGTCCCACCTCAAGATCAATCACTTGCTTGATCCCATGCATATCTTCAAGAATGTGGCATCTACCACTTGGGAACATTTGAATGGGACACCATATTCCTTGAGCATAAGGGAGGATCTACGCACCACAGGGAGAATGCATGAAGCTTGGCCACAAGAGAGACAAAATGGGCATATCTTTTTACCCCATGCACCAAGGAAGCTATAAAAGCTAGAGATGGTGGCAGTGAAGTGGGCTATCACTACAATTCGTGCTCCCATTGGATGCATGAGGTGTTTGAAGGGGGCCTTCAGAAAGAGCAAGAAAAGAGGTGTTAAGCAATTACATGGCTTGAAATCTCATGATTGGCACAAGATGCTCCAAGTAAGTTTGACTTGGCATAATCTCTTTTTCCTTCCAAATTTGTGAGTGTAGGAGCAACTAATCAACCATCACTCATGTGTTCAGTTCATACTACCTACTAGCATTTCTCACAGTGCATCAAAGAGGAAATAGATCCCACCATGCTTGAGGATGCTCGCGTTATGTTAGTGGAGATGACTCCTTTAGTTGAGGAGACCTTTCCACGTTCCATTCTCATAAGCCAACTACATCTCATAGTGCATTTGGTGGATGAGATTGCTATATGCAGTATTGTACATGCACGATGGTTGTTCTTCCTCAAGCACTTCATGAAGACCTTGAAGGGTTTCATCAGGCAAAATGCAAGGCCCGAAGGTAGCATGGCCGAGGGTTGGTTGGTGCAAGAGTCATTTGTATATATTTCTAAGTTTCTTGTTGATGTGGATAGCTCTCTCCCACGACTATGGAGAGATGATGAAGACCTAAGGATGCCTCTATTGTGCCTTGAGGGAATGGACAAAGTAAAGTAATGCACACAGAGTTGCTTAATAATCTAAACCTCTATTGCATGCTTAATAGTGATGTGTTGAAAAGATGGGTGACAAGATACAAGGATGCAAAATCAAGAAGACAAGTAGAAAGGGCCCTCTTTTGTACACACCACGGATCTCGTGTGCAATATCCTGAGCATCTAAGAGCACTTCCAAAGGATATTCATGTGGATTGGCTACTTGATGAAATGGAGAAAGCAGAGAGAAACGAGGGGATGCATATCACAATGGAAGAATGGGAGTATGCTAGAGGACGCATGCAAGAGGTCAGTATATAGAATGTTATGCACAAGCTAGGAGCTTTCATCAATTTAGATTGCTTATTCAATTGATTTTACCTGAGTGTAGTGTACTATCTTCAATGTATATGGTGTGTGGCGCAATCAGTTTCCGGATTGATGATAAGAGAAACACACCAGATTGCGGCATCATTGCTAGCTTTGAGGGAGCCAATGGAGCCATGGATGATTATTGTGGCATAATCCAAGATATTATTAAGGTTGAATTTCGGTGCTTTTTTTTGTATGTTTTGGATGTCAAGTGGTGAAGGATGCACGGTGGAAAGAGGCCCTAATGCAACAATCAAATGCCATGCAAGTGGCTTCATAACTATTGACTCCACAAAAGTTTTGGCAAAGCAAGGACACACTAGTACTACCGCAACAATGTGAATAGGTACTGTACACATATATAAAAATACTTACTTTTTAATATTTGATACCTTCGATGCAAGGAAAATAACATGTTTGTATTTGTGTTTGAATCACGTTGTCTATCAACCAATGGTGGATAATAACAGGTGGTGGCATGTCATACCTATTATGCCACATTCCAAAGTGATGTATTGTAAATTTACTAATATGGAGTGTATGGAGGATGATCATGGACATGGAGGTGATGATTATTGTGATACAAGAGAGGAGGAGGATCATGAGATAGGAGATATAGATATTTAGGCCTACTCATGAGGACGAGCCTACCATTGGTGATGCTGATTTTTTCGATGAGCATAGTAGCACATGTAGTGGGGTGAATGTATTTGTAGATCTCCACATTCGTTTGGATATTGAAGCAGGTAGTTTGGCAAGGGTTGATCTCATTGAGGATGAGATCGAACCATAGCCCATCATTGATATTGGCAAAACTCTCACAAAACTATTTTATATATTGTCTCATTCTCCTTACCTCACTTTATTTTTGTATATGTGTGTTTGCCAAAAAGCATATTATCTTATGCAACACGTGCATATCATTAATATTTTTGTAAAATTATGTGCTTTGGTAATCATGGGCAATGTTTGGAAAGCAATGATGCACATTTGTCAGCCTACAGAAAAATTTTACTCTTTGTTATGCGTTTATAAATGTGTCTAAATATGCATCTAAAACACGATGTAGATGCACTATTAGACGCATTAATAACCACGCCATTAGATGTGCTAATAGATGCGCCTATATTTTCACTAATTCTATCTACACCTATAGATGCGCCCGCTATCAGGTGCATCTATAGTTGCTTTGTGTTGTTGTGGATGTCATCATGCTGGAATTGTATGGAACTATAGAAGATTGTGGAGGTTGTGGTGGTTTCTTGAACGACTAGAGTATATAGTATGTTCTATTTGGACAGAGTTTGCACATTTCTTCTTGCTTGTCAAAGGTGTTCCTCGGCTAGTGTTTGCCTATATAAGGATGAAAGTGAGAGACACTTGTATTGCAAATTTGTTGGTATAGAGTAGTATTGGAGGAGAAAAATAATCCAATGATAGTAGGTGATGTGGAAATGGTGGAGTTTGAAGGTACTTTCCTAGTTGATTCTTGTTGCTTCTTGTGGAGTTTTGTTATGTTTCATGTTCTAGACAAAGTAGTTATGCTTATAATATATTATTTTGTGCTTTTCATTTTTGGTGTGCTACAAGGTTGTTGTTTTGCATACAAACTACCCTAGTATAAGTTATAAGGCGATTGTTTGATATGGGGTGATGCGATTTGATGAGAGTTTGATGATTGACAAAGTGGGGAGGTTGGGGGGCATTATGAGGTAGCAAGTCTACATTCGAGCCTCTTTTTTTGTTTTTTTAAGTTCCACATATGTAGCAATAGAAGCTGAAACTTTTTTGTTTCAATTTCCCCATATGGAAAGTAGTGTTTTGGTCTCATTTTGGCTTTTCCTTAGCTATGAAGTATGGAGTCTCCCTATTGTGTGACACTCAACCTCTTTGTTAGTGCTATTTTAGTTCACTAATCCAATGGTAGGCGCTACAACAGTATGAGGATACCATTACCATGAGTTTTAGTAGATGTTGCTTCATCAAAAGCTTCAAAAGTGTTTTCATTTGTGGCTCCTAATAGGGAAACTACGGTCTCTTATGCTACCTCTGCCGTGATAGCCTCTCTCTCTACATCTCTATTTCTATGTAGAGGTAGCATCTTGCTGGATATTTCCTTTTGAGAACGTGATGGATAGGTTCTTTAAAATTTTAATACACTACACAAAGGAACCTCCGAACATGATGAATAGATTTTCTATATTTCCAAGAAAATGAGTAACATGATGTATGCTTATGGATGTTGGTTTTCATAACTTAGTTTCTATTTTCAATCGTTAGGGAAACAATTAATGGAACATGATGAATGATGATGTGTGGAACATGGACAACTTCTTTGTATTTCAAGGAAAATGAGGATCATGATGTATGATTACATACATTGGGTTTTATATTCCAAATCCTTATCTTAGTTTATGAATGTTGGCCCTACAGCTGTACTGCTTCCTTTTAGTATAAGAGCAACTTATGTTTTGACTCTTATTTTGGCTTTTAGAAGTTATATCTTTTGGCCATGTATAGTTAGATATAGGTGTGCCACAAGTTAATCTTATGTGCAAGATTAAATTTAGTTGGAAAGGGAAATGAAGTTTTTGTATTGTGTGGATGCAAAGAGTATTAGCATATACCTTTTTAATTTTACTTTTCTTCTGACTTGTAGAGGTTATATATTTTTGACATGCATAGTTGAATATGGTTGTGCAAAAGATTAATAATATGTGCAAGATAAAGCCTAGTTGTTGTACCTACTTATTCATATTATTCAAATGGTAGTCACTTGTAATATACTTGTTCACATTGTCTACATATGTACTTAATTGTCTAAATCCGATTTCAATACATCTTTTATGGTCCCATAATAATCTCATTGTGAGGCATCTTGAATGAATTGAATAGGTTGGATACAATAGTAAGGACACATTGTTGAAATTTTGGAAACTGGTTGTTCAAAAGAGATCTCGAGGGGTGCACTACTTAGAAGCCCTATGTATCACGTGCGTTCAAGGGGTATTTAAACAACCCTTCAACTAAAATTTTCCCCTCAATAAAAACACCCCTCTTTACTTATGAACTAAGTGATTTTTTTCTAAATTTGAATTAAAAGACCCTCTTGTTATTGTAAACTTGTTAATATTTAAAAAAAATTTAAATTAAAATACCCTTCCTTTTGAATGTACGTTGTACACTAAAATTTTATGAGGTGATCCCCCTGAGAAAGAGATCCTTTTGCAATAGTCATCTTATTGTCCCTTACTTCTTTTACTGCTTTGTGTTGTAACAACAACACAAAGCACCCATAGACGTGCATATAGACGCATTTCCTTAAACTAAAAAAAATTTACGGGCGTATCTATTTGCACGTCTATTAGTGCATCTACAAACTCGCATCTAGATAACAGGCAGATGCACCTATAGATGTGCTATTAGATGCTCTATAGAAATTTAAAAAAAATAGAAAGACACATTCATAGACGCACTTATAGATGCTCTGTAAAAATTTTTTTAAAATAAAAGCAGAATTTTGTGTGGTTGAATAGAATGCTGTGTATGTTGTGTATGCTGTGTGGTTACAAGAATCCCATTTCCATAGTGTGCAATTCAATTCTTATAGCCAACCACATTTTAATTGGCACGATTGGCATTTTAACTATAAAATTCCAAGCACGTCTATAGCCGATGATTACAATTCCAAATAAAATATTATAACTTCAAAATGTTTAGTTCACAAGGTATTCATTGATAGAACATTGCACAAGGAAATTGAAAGCCAAAAAAATAAAAGGAGTGTATATTAATTCATAGCCCAAAAAGTGCTTGTATGTACATTTAGCATGAAGCCAAGCCACATCCTGTGGCTTCAAGTACAAAAAATAAGAGGAGTGTATATATAAGAGAGGCACGAAGCCAAGCCAATGACTTCAAGTACAAGAAAGAGTTGCTAGCACTACTACGACTAATCTAAGTTCTCCATGTCCTCACTCCCTTCTTCGTCGCCTTCTTTCTCCTCAGTATCCTCATCTTCTTCCTCCTTATGAGCCCCAAGGGCCTATAAATGAGGGACAACATGTATCAATGTATGAAAAATCAAATCTTTATTTATAATATTGACATTATTTAAGTACTTTTAAAACCTAGGGGGGGTGCTCCAGTAGCCCGGATATACTGCTCCTCAGTAATCAACCCATCATCATAGAAGTGCCTCCATGTATGTCCTCTGCGATGGTGGTGGTGGTAGGCTGTCTCGACAGGAGTAGGGTACCTGACCACGATATCAAGCTACAAGATGACTCAATTTGTGGAGGGGTTAGTACAAAGAAACAACCTCCTAATAAACCACATAAACACAATACACCTCCTGCTCCAAAATTGCACGTTTCCATATTGCTCCATTTGGATCCTTCGTGCCTCCTTGTGCTGCAGACTGGGGTCCCACCTTCGCTGCCTGCATTGCTTTCTTCCACTCATGCTTATAAGCGGTGTGGAGCTGGCCCCTTGGTCGTTGACCTCCCTCTCTCCTGACAATCTCGGCTAGTGCCTGCCTCTTAATAAGTGAAGATCTTCTATTGGCAAGTATAATAACAATCTTTGACTTTGCCAATTTATCTGTGAACTCAACATTGGGGGGATTGGGATATCTAGAGCGTACAACAATGATGGTCTCTTCAACAAACCTTTTTTGTTGCTCTTTACATGAATAAAGCAATCTCTGTAGTTGTTAGCAACTACAGAGTGCATGAAGGCCATGCTGTCTTTCCCCCATGCATCCATCAAGATGCCTCCTGTCTGAGTGATGTTATAGAAGATCATACCATCACCCTCTGGCACGTCTGCCTCATCTGAATTATCCTCAGCCCTACTATTACCCCCCCAAGGCAGTGTGTCATGCATGCCCCCCCACCGCTCTCCTTGCTACTATGCATGCTGCCCTATCATGATGAGCTAGTATGCTGGCCACTTGTATTTGGAAAAGCGACTCTTGACTGCATAGGAGTACGCTGGTGGCTCTACAAGGTCAGAGAGCCTCCTGATGGCAAGGGAGAAGGGGCTCCATACTGCCGCAAGGGAGAAGGGAGTGCTGATGATCGGGGAGAAGGGACTCCAGACCATAGGGGAGAAGGGAATCCTGATGATCGGGGAGAAGGCTGGCGGCCCTATCGCCTATTGGGTTGTCTTGACTCCACAAGAGTAATCTCAACTGGTGTGGAATTGGGGTGGTTTGGAGTCTATACTGTCAACTCCTGGGGGTGTTTAGAGTACCCATCATGTATGTGTATAACTCCTCAAGAGTGGGAGGGTGTCCCAAAATATTATATAACTACCGAAAGATGGCATCCTGAAAATCGGGCGAGGTTAAAGAGCTTCTTGGCCACATGATGAACTATAGAAAAGAAAAGAAGAAGATTGCCATCATGCATGCAATCATTGGGGCAAAAGAAAAAAAGGAGTGATAGCCTAACATTGAGCAAGCATTTATAGACTCTTGCATTCTTTGAATTGGAGTGACAGAAGTCTGTATATGCTTGCTTAATGTCAGGCTATTGAAGCTTCATGTGGGTGGAAAAGAGAGAAAGAAAGAGAGAAGGAAGGTAGAAAAAGAGAGGAAAAAATATAGGGAAAGAGAGGGAAAAAGAGAGGGGAAAAGAGAGGGAAAAAGAGAGAAAAAGAGAGGAGAAAAGAGAGAAAAAGAGAGAAAGAAAGAGAGGAGACAAGAGAGGGGAAAAGAGGCGAAAAGAGAGAAGGAAAGAGAGGAGAAAAAAGAGAGAAAAAGAGAGAAGGAAAGAGAGGAGAATACAGAGCAGAAAAAGAGAGAGAAAGAGAGAAAAAGAGAGGAGAAAAGAGAAAAAAAGAGAGAAGGAAAGAGAGGAGAAAAGAGAAAAAAAGAGAGAAGGAAAGAGAAGAGATTCAAAGAGAGGAAAAAAGGGGAAAAGAGAGGGGAAAAGAGAGGAAAAGAGAGAAGGAAAGAGAGGAGGAAAAAGAGAGAGAAAGAGAGGATAAAAGAGAGAAAAAGAGAGAAGAAAGACAGGAGAAAAGAGAGAAGGAAAGGGAGGAGAAAAGAGAGGGAAAGAGAGGAGAAAAGAGAGAAAAAGAGAGAAAAAGAGAGGAGAAAAGGAGAGAAGGAAAGAGAGGAGAAAAGAGAGGAAAAGAGAGGGGAAAAGAGGGGAAAAGAGAGAAGGAAGGAGAGGAGAAAAAAGAGAAAAAGAGAGGATAAAAAAGAGAAAAAGAGAGGAGGGAAGAGAGGAGAAAAGAGAGGAAAAGAGAGGATAAAAAAGAGAGAGAAAGAGAGGAGATAACAGAGAAAAAGAGAGGAAAAAAGAGAAGGAAAGAGAGAAGAAAATAGAGGATGCTTAAGGCATTGAAAATTCGACTTAAACATGCATGCAAAGGAGAAAGGAAAGAGAAGGAAGGGGAAGGGGAAGGGGAAGGGGAAAGGGGAAGGGGAAGGGGAGGGGGAAGGGGAGGCAAAGGAAGGGGAATGCAACATAAGAAAACTATCGGAGCGTGTCTATAGATACGTCTAACAGTGCATCTATAGGCACGATTGCCCTAAAAAATTAGACACACAATTAGACACGTCTATAGATGCACTCCGATGGATGCTTTTTAAAAAAAAGATGAAAAAGACATGCTCCCGACCCCAAAAAGAACAACACTAGTACCAAAAACATCCCTTCCCTGCATACGACAAAGGACGAATCCAAGGAACACAACTTCCAAAGAAGACCAACCACCAAGAGACTTACCTTGGATAAAGGTATGGAAGCTTCTTGTCTTTCTTCAAAGCTACTTCTCCTTCTTCTCTTCCTTGTTCACCCTCTTCTCTTGTACGCTTGGGGATGAGTGTGTAAGCCAGGAGATGAGTGTGGGTGCTTGGAGATGAGTGTGGATGCCTGATGATGAGTTTGTTAATAGGAAAGCAAGCTGTGCGATGCTAAAAGTATCGTGAGGAAAGCAAGCACACTAAAAGTAGGTTCGAAAATCAGTTCATAGTCCACGTGTCTAAAAGAGCAACTAAAAGTGCGTCTATTAGCACATCCATCAGTGCATCTACATTGTGTTTTAGACACGGTGTTAGATGCACTTTTAGATGCTACATAGAGTTTTGACATTTATAATCCATGCAAGAACACATTTTTTGGGTTGTTTATCTATAGGATGTCTTCATCTTCAACAAGTAGCTCTAGTGAGGATGAATCCCTCCATATCCTCCATCGCAAAATGTGGTTGGAGTAAAAAATCAAATGTATGTGTGATCGATGTCGAGAAAACATGTATCATGCATGTAGAATTACACTCAATCACGTCTCAAAGTACGAAGAATGGGATGCGTATCCCAGGTAAGTGTTAAAGCATTGAGGTTGATTAAGATACCTATGGGTGTTCATGTGTTTGATGTATGATCCTTTTTTAATTTGATACAAGATGCAGTGCCACACCCACATATGTTGCCCTATGCTCGTCTTGAGGAGGTGAAGCATCGGTGATATGAAGTGGAATCTTTAGGAGGGACCGTTATGGATGCATGGAGTGATGGTGATAGTATCCCTCCGCCATTACCTCATGAGGCCATGGAGGAGGAGGTGTTTGATGATATGGTGTGGGATTTATATGTCCATCAGTCCTCAGGTAGGGATAATAGCATGAAGCAAGACGATCTTTTTATTGCAGCATCGACTCCACTATTTGAGGGGTATACATTCTTTATTCTACGTGCCTCTCTTGAGTTACTAAACTTGCAGACCATCTATGGATGGAGCAATGTAAGTTTTAATGCAATACTCAAGTAAGCTTTAAAGTCTATTTTGCAAACATGGTGGATTATGCTAGTGGCTCAATTACTCGAATGCTTTTTCTCATTTATGGTCTTCATGTGCAGGCTATTGTGTAAAATGCTTCCAAGGGAGAATAAATTACTGACCTCAAGAGATATGGCAAGGCAACATGTGACCTCTCTTGGAGCATTGGATTACACGTGCATCCATGCATGTGTCAACGATTGCATTCTATTTCATGGACCACATAAGGATGCAAGAGAGTGTCCTACTTGTGGAGAGGCAAGATATAGAGCAGATCTCAAAACTTTGGATGTGCCTCGTAAGTTTTTGTGACATTTTCCCATAATCCCTTGCATCCAACATATGTTCAAGTGCAAATCCATTGCAGATCTCATGTCATGGCATTCCTCCCATCGATCAATCGATGGCAAGTGGAGAACTCCTACAGACACTCTTGCATGGAGCATATTGAAGACACATGGCCAAGCTTCAAGGAAGAACCTAGGAACTCGAGACTTGGATTGGGTATGGACAGTGTGAACTCATTTGGTCTCAAAAGCACCTATTACAATGTATGGCCAGTGATATTGGTGAATTATAATCTTTCACCCTCTATGGTGATTAAGAAAGGACATGTTATGTTATCCCTTCTAATACTAGGGAAACATAAAGTCAAAAATCCTGATGTTTATCTGGAGCCTTTGATTGATGAGCAAGAGGTACTTTGGAGAGGTATCGATGTGGGGAAGTCATGCATCGTCCACATGCATCAAGATTGCTTTGCAGTTGAAGTCTCGTGACGAGGGCACTATCCCGAGGTCTACCATTTGGGAACATTTGAATAAGACATGAGATTTCGCGGGCATAAGGGAGGATCTACGCACCACAGGGAGGATGCATGAAGCTTGGCCACAAGAGAGGCCAAATGGGCATGTCTTTTTACCTTGTGTAGCACCATGGAGGTTATCAAGGCTAGAGATGGTGGTGATGAAGTGACCTATCACTACAATTCATACTCCCACTAGATGCATGAGGTGTTTGAAGGCGGCCTTCACAAAGAGCAAGAAAAGAGGTGTAGAGCAATTATATGGCTTGAAATCTCATTATTGGCACAAGATGCTCCAAGTAAGTATTTTATTAGCATAATCTCTTTTTCCTTCCAAATTTATGAGTGAATTAGAAGCAACTAATCAACCATTCCTCGTGTGTTCAATTCATACTACCTACTAGCATTTCTCATAGTCATCGAAGGACATGAAGGATTGCATTTACAAGATGGGCAAGCTTGTGAGGTACTTTACATGATACAAAATGTGAAGCATATCAATGCTCCATGCAAGGTTTTCATATTGCTAATATGTTGTACTCTTTCCTTTCTAGGTATGTGAGCTCAAAGGAAATAGATCCCACCATGCTTGAGAATGCTCAAGTTATGTCAGTGGGGGTGGTTTGTTTAGTGGAGCTAGAGACCTTTCCACATTCTATTCTCACAAGCCAACTACATCTCATAGAGCATTTGGTGGATCAGATTGCTATATGTGGCACTATACATGCACGATGGTTGTTCTTCCTCGAGCGCTTCATGAAGATCTTGAAGGGTTTTGTGAGGCAAAATGCAAGGCCCGAAGGTAGCATGGCCGAGGGTTGGTTGGTACAAGAGTCACTTGTATATATTTCCAAGTTTCTTGTTGATGTGGATAGCTCTCTCCCATGACTATGGAGAGATGATAAAGACCTAAGGATGACCTCTATTGTTCCTCAAGGGAAATGACAGAGCAAAGTAATAGACACAGAGTTGCTTAATACTATCAACCTCTATTGCATGCTTAATAGTGATGTGATGAAAGGATGGGTGACAAGATATGAGGATGCAAAGACAAGAAGACAAAGAGAAAGGGCCCTCTTTCCTACACACCATGGATCTTGTGTGCCATACCCTCAGTATCTAAGAGCACTTCCAAAGGATATTCATGTGGATTGGCTACTTGACAAAATCGAGAGAGCAGAGAGAGATGAGGGGATGCATATCACAATGGAAGAATGGGAGTATGCTAGAGGATGCATCAATAAGGTCAGTATATAGAATGTTATGCATAAGTTAGGAGCCTTCAACAATTTAGATTTCTTATTTAATTGATTTTGTCTTGGTGTAGTGTACTATGTTCAATGCTATATAGTGTGAGGGCAAGTATTTTTGGACACAACGGATTGATGATAAGAGAAGCACACAAGATTGTGGCGTCATTGCTAGCTTTGAGAGAGCCAATCGAGCCATGGATGATTATTGTGGCATAATCCAAGATATTATTAAGCTTGACTTTCGACGCTTCTTTGTGTATGTTTTGGATGTCAAGTGGTTTAAGGACATGGTGGACATAGGCCCTAATGCAACAATCAAACTCCATGCAAATGGCTTTGTAACTATTGACTCCACAAAGTTTTGGCAAAGCAAGGACACACTAGTACTACTGCAACAATGTGAATACCTAGGTACTATAGACACATATAAAAATACTCACTTTTAAATATTTTTTACCTTTAATGCAAGGAAAATAACATGATTGTATTTGTGTTTGAATTAGGTTGTCTATCAACCAATGGTGGATAATAATAGGTGGTGGCATGTCATACCTATTACACCACATTCCTAAGTGATGTATAGTACATTTACTAATACGGAGCGTATGGATGGCCATGGAGGTAATGATGATCGTGATACGAGAGAGGAGGATGATCATGAGATAGGAGATACATATATTCAGGCCATTACCCATGAGGATGAGCCTACCATTGGTGATGTTGATTTCAATAAGCACATGAGTAGCACAAGTAGTAGTGGGCTAAATGTATTTATAGATCTCAACATTGGTTTGGATTTTAAAGTAGATAGTTTGGCAAGGGTTGATTTCATTGAGGATGAGATCAAGCGCCCATCATTGATATTGGCAAAATTATTTTACATATTGTCTCATTCTCCTGACCTCACTTAATTTTTGTATATGTGGGTTTAGGAAAAAGCATTGATATTTTTATTTACATTATGTGCTTTGGTAATCATGGGCAATGTTTGGAAAGCAGCAATGCACTTTTATCAGCCTGCAACAAAATATCACTCTCTATATTCTCTGTTCCACGTTAATAAAGGCGTCTAAATTCGTGTCTAATTCACAGTGCAGACGCATTGATAAACGTGCTATTAGACCTATCAGGCTTTTTCTTGTTTTGGGTTTTCAATTTTTTAATTCTACATTCTATTAAATTTACACTTTTGCATTCTTTTACATTATAAATTATGGATCTTTTAGTATTAGTGAATTGTAAATTGTACTATTCTGAATTTTGAACTATACGCTTGCGTTATGTAATTCCAGCTCTCGTGAATAGAAAAATTGTGCCTTACCTCATGGGGCTCACATGTGATAATGTAGAGAAGGGTTGTTGAATTTTTGTTATAGTACCTTCATTTTAACATGTGATCTCTCCTCTCTAGCATGTTGTAAAAGGCTTTAGTAGAAGTAAGAGAGGGGGAGTTTAAGGTCCTCTCTTATAATGGGGGAGTAGTAGTTTGATTTTGTATAGCACAAGTTTATTGGAGCTTACCAGCATAATTGGGCTATAGTGGCCAAGTTGTCACAAATGCACTTCAACATGCCTCCAAGGGCTAATCTAAGTTTGTCGAGTCAGCTCTAGGATTGGGATTGTCATGATGTATTGAGTCCATGGTTGGGAATTGTGCTAGGTAGTACTCTCCTTATTGTGGTTTTTGTATTTTTATAGCCGTTTACAAATAGAGAATGTTGAGCTTATGCCAACCTATGCTACTCGAGCACTCATGAACAAAATTGTAAACGACTGAATAACAATAGTGCTAGGTGACTTTTTCACCACACATGTGTAAAAAAACACCATAAGTTATAAAGCTACAAGCAACAATGGATCACTTGAACTTACAATTACAATCTAAATAGCCAACAACTATTTCTTGCAGCCAACTTTAAAAACTATTCCATAAGGAAGGGTCTTAGAGTGAGATTTACTTGGTTTAAGTATGTAACTGTATATAAAACAAAGAAAAGTACCTTTCATTCTACTAAGCATTACATAATGTTACATTCAATTTCTTGTACTGCAAAGGCAAAGGGCTTAGGGAGGTTACAAATTATTCATAATAACGTTACTTGGCGATATTTTAGCAATATACATTCTTAACATATTTTGAGAGTGATGATGTTTTGAACATTTTTAGTGTTTCACCAAAACCATGTCTTCCTCACTTCATATTGTTGGTAGGTTAAGCTTCACACAATGGAAGGGGACACTAATAGAGTTGTGTGTCCTTCAAAGGTACGATATTCTCTAACCCATGAGTCGCTAAGCCACGGAAATTAATACATGGAAACAAATATCCCAATTTGATTACCACTAAGAGATACATAGAAAATTTACGAAATGCCTCACACTTTACATATTAAAGTGCGAGAACCATGGCAAGGAGAGAAGAAGTGATCGCCATTGTTTTGCCCACTATCTATGGCTGCACTTTGCACAAATGTAAATCTTCCTTCTGCTCAGGCGCCGTCACTGCCAATGGCAATACGTTCTTGTACAAATTTCGACGTTCTCGGTTGCCGCACAAACCTTTGGTTAGATTCCTTGCAATCGTCCGTAGTTCCTTCCTTAAATCGTTTGCTGGAGTTCCACGTCGCTATGATAATGATAGACCACCGTTTCCCCGTCGCACAACGGCACGCCTGTGCTCTGCACATGGACAAGAACCCATTTTTTCGTATGTGAAGAAGTCAGGGTTAAAAAACTGCGTTAGCGTTAGAATTGAACTTCTCCACACACTTCCAGCGTGACGGCATATAAGCGCGCGCCTGAGGCACAAAGTGGCCACCTGGACTACGACATTGTCAAGCCATATGAAGCGATGCTCCAAAAACGTTTATATCCTCATGCGAAGCGTAAAAAGCAGCTTCCGAACCTGCTTGCAGGGAAAACTAGCCGAAGAGAGAGTCTTCTTTGGAAAGACTTTGCACTGATCTTATTGAGGGATCAAATCAATAACTCAGGTTACCTACACAACAGAACCAGACTAGAAGCAGCAGATGATTTTCTAGGTCAAGCGTGGATGACACGGGTGGACATGGTTCTACCGACCCACACTGTCGACGGGCGACAGACTGCATAGACGTGATCAAGGACGACCGGGGGCATAGACAGTTTCGAAGAAGTTGTCTACTTGTCTACCGCCCTTAATCCAGTTTCCAACTAGATAGCCGTTTCACACGCTGAATGTGACGCAGAAGCCGTGAAAGCCCAGATCTCATTTGAGAGCTTGAAAGTAGAGCCAATCATGCTGTGTAGCCAAGGACAACTTGCCCAAAACCAAACAAATCCAACGGCGTCCGCCAGGTCGCAAGGGAGTCGGCAAGTCATCCTTGGCTGCACCAGATGATCTGGTTCTGCTTCTAAGCTCAAAAGTGATATAACTTAGAGAGGCCGACCACGGTAACAGCGGAAGGAGGCTCATCGATGATCGAGTGAGCCTGGCATTGACGGCTGCAGAAGTGATCGATCCTCTGGGCAGACATAACCAGCGGGCGATAAAGTGGGGGCGATGGAAAGACTAGGTGAAATAGAGATGGAAAGACTAGGTGAAATAGAGGTAGAAGGGGCGAAGACTAGCTAAAAGTTGCTGCGGCTAGAGGTATATATACACGTAGGAAAAGTGTAGGGCGGGTAAAGCGCACAAGTATCTGGTTGTGGAGGAAACGGACCCTAGTGTATTCGAATTTCGGGTGCTACTTTGCCGTGCCGGCGATTTTGATAAATGCAGCGAGGCACCATACATGGGACGTGGTCATTTCTGAGCTGTTTATGCACGTCCATTCTAGCAGTTTCACGGCACGGCCAAGACCTAGTAGATGGTGATGCACCTCTAACCCAAAAAATCTAGGTAGGCTGTGTTGCAACTTGCAGGCGATGCGACGATTGGAGGGACAACGTTCAACGGAGGGCTGTGGGTACATCGAGTCATGAACACAGTTACGGGCTACACGAAAGCCGATACTTTTAGGCTGTGAAGTGTAGCATCTGCGTTTCTTTTTTGACATCTTTTATGCTCAACCGGACATTAGCGCTGAGGGTGAGAGCTATTTTGCCACCGCTTTTATTGTGTTTCGTTTCTATTTGCCACCGCTTCGACCAACCTCGAAAGTTAGGCTTGCGTCTTATTACTGATTCCCCGTGCGAAGCGTTAAAAGCAGGTACCGAACGGCCCTGCCCGTCCACTGTGTGGGTGTGCAGAACCGGAGAGATATTCCGTCCTTGGAGATTTTTGAGTTAAAAGCGGGGTCTCCAATAGCGTGTGCAAATCAGATCGAAGAGGGATCTAGGTGGCAATGACTACGGTCCACAACTTGGTACGAAAAAGATCAGGGTTTTCTTAAAATAATCTCATAGGGTTTATGCTACACATTTCCCTCTCTTATTGGAGGAGGGAAGCTGGAAAGTGCGTTTGATTGAAAAAAGAGAGGAATATGGCGTGGTGATGACGATGACAGGTTGGAACATATAGTCAAACGTGTTTCCTGGCTTACGAGCTCTACCCTTAGCAAATAATCGATCGAGATTCGAATACTTTCCATTGGTAATAATGAAATGCATGGTTGGAACTTGGAAGTTGGACAAGGAGGAAACGATTTCTTCTCAAGAGTCCTGACTCCTGAGAGCATTCATGGTTGGGCGATTTGATTCGGCGGAAAAATATTCGATAGCTCGACTCAATTTCAAAACAAAAAGGGGGCATATAATTCGCAAAGTGCAATGCTGTAGGAAGCCTCCATCATGCATGGTATACCCTAGAGACTGAGCCTATAAAACAATATTCAAATGCAACAAAGCATCTTTGATCATAGTGTCTGTGAGTAGGATATTCAACACCGAACATGATTCTTGATTCCCGAGAGTCCACTCATAACCCGTGTCTGTTAACGCGTCTCTGACAAAAAGGCCGGGCGGAAGGGGCCGCTGGCGAGATGCGGCAACTTGTTAATGCAAGGAGCACTGCGAAACGTGGTAGTGGGCACTGGGCACTGGACACTGGGAAGATACGTTTATTAGCGGTTTTCCACCCAAGCGTTTCTTTGTTAAGATAATGTGAAAGTATATGTAGATGCGAGTGGGCACAGACTACCGCATCGGGAAGGAATGGAGGAAGAAAGAATGCAATGAATCGGGCCTCTTGTTTGGGTAAGGAAGATTCAAGAAACAAAGGAGTTGCAAAGCAAGATGCATGTAGGCTGGAACGGAGGCTGTAAAGCACATGTGACTAGCTTTCAATGGGGCGTGAGCGGTGACAAACACTGACAGGTTTGAGCCAAAAGCAGCAGACTGTAGGAAACTTATAACCGGAGCCCGGAGGCACTGCTGAATTTTCAAACTTCATATAAAATCTACGAAGGCTTGAAGCTTTTCCAGAATATTTGGGAGTAATGTGGGCAGCAAATTTAACGACGCCACAGGCCATTGGAGCGATAAAAATCTTATTCTAGAATAGAGTAGAACTAGAGGAACTGTGCACTGCGACGAATGGTTGAGGAGGTGACCAGTTACAACATGCCTTCCAAAAGGGTAGTCGTAATGCAATGATGAGAGAGGGGCCAATGGGAGGGGAGGACGGGGTGTGTGGAGGGGAGGGTACCAAAACTCGAATTGTGATAGGCAGGCGTGTGGTGAAGGGGAGCTCGTGCATTCAAAGCAGATAGCCTAATTTCAAAACCGTAAAAAGGGCAGTATAGTGCAGCGGCAGAAGCAGCAGCAGCTAGTAGTACCGTGACGCCAGCTCCTGATTAGACCTCCCAGGCTCCTCTCTCACAGGGCTCCCTCCCCCAAAAACTTCAAAGGCCAAAGCTGTCACTCCATTATAGTGCATCTTCCAAGGCATCCTGTCGCACGGACGCCCGCCTTGGATTGGCTCCCCAATACCTCTTTTATCGCCCATTCCAGAAGCCTCCACGTTAACATTTTTGAAAGACACTTGCAGGTTTCCTAGCAAAATATCATCACATTTATGAGAAGTGACCTCCCCAAAATTCGTGAAATCTTGGAACATGAAACCCCAAGTGTATACATTCACAAAGGTGATACACGATGGAAGGGTGGATGGTTTTTTGGCTACCAGACCCACAAAATTTGGATTCAAGTTGCGAACATGGCCACCATCTTCAACTCATTTTCAATGTGTTTGAGGATGGCTTGTGCATCTCGTGCTTACTGAGAATACACAGCAGAGATGCAGCATTGCTCGTCATAGGCATTTTCCAAGTCTTGCTTTTGACCCGCTTGTTGAAGTATGGCATTTAGGCAACTAACTTCAGCTTTCAAGTGCTCGTTCTCGCTCATCACCCGCCGATACTCAGACATAGCATCACAAACTATGATGCTCGGAAAGGTGAGATCTTCCCGCGCAGCACTTTAAGTTGCAACTTGTGAACCCTCGGCATGTGGGCCCTCTACTCCTTCATCTTTTGTGACTTCACATATGTTCATAAATAATTCAAAGCTCGTCACAGAAACTACACAAGCGCACAATATGGCTAATGAGTACACTATGTATGATATAACTACAACAATCGACATGTAACAAAATGGCATGTACTTCACTTATCTGAAGTCGGGCTTCCCACGTTAGCAGGTGGTGTTGCAATGATGGGAACAACGGTGGCTTATGGTTACGTTGGCCTTTTTCCCTGTGTCTTGGGTTTGTCAACGAAATCTATAGGCACAGCCTCGCTATGAGGCTTTCCAGACTTGATCATGCAGTGAATATAGTATGCACTATCCCTCATAGTGGGGTGGCAGCAATTCTTGATGGGCCACCATCCATGTGCAGCATCAGCGCAATCCCATACCGCTGCAATGTCATCATTGGAGACCATTACATTGATGCCATTGTATTTCCAACCATTTGGATCATGAAAAATGATTGCATTGGTAATTGCACATGCCTCATCTCTTCTTGTCGGTAGGAGGGTAGCATCAGCCACATCCATCATGTGCTTCATGGCTTGCTTTCCCCTCACACTTGGATCTTGAGATGCATATGCAGCTTGCATTGAAGGTTGCAATGTGGAAGCCATGGTGACTCGTGAGTGAGGGAGCAAGAGAAGATCTAACAAGCATGTGAAATCGAGTGAGCGACTTATTGAAACATTTAATTATAACATGCTTATGCCAACCACACCATATACAAATTTATCTAACTAACAAGATTGTGGATTGACCATGATCAATTAAATTGTACGAATAAAAATGGCAAACTCTAACAAATTGTCACATTTTTAAACCCACTAACAATTTTCAAGACATTAAACTTTGGCAATCATAGTGCGACCATATGGGTCAATATAAAAAAAGATGTAGCTTATATTGAACAACATGTCTTCATTTCCTCAATGGGTCGCATTGCCACATCCTCGTTTACATTGAAACTATGCATTTTGTTAAAATTTCTCCCATGGAAGGTCGCTCCTTTGGATCAATATTGCAAAGCGCTTTCCCACAATCAACCAAGAGCTTGATTGCAATGTTGCCCTTCACGGAGTTGTCACTGAGAGCATCTACAGCATCTATGAGAAAGTTGGCAATTTGCTGAAATAGCCATCCAACGGCAAAGCAATCTGATTTCGGTGCCCATGAGCATTGGGATTTGTTCGTGTGGTCACATTGGCATATAATTCCGATGCTAACCATGGAAATTCCTTAGGAGGAGCAAAAGTTGGTCTTGTGGATATTGACTTTCAGTCCAGTGGAGGCTTCTTCCCCAATTAATAATCCTAACTCAAATAGACATGTCATCCATCGTGAAGTCTAGCCTATAGTTGCTTGCTTGTAGATTGGTGTGTGCATATCTTTGTTCATGAATTGCTTTCAAACCATTGGCAATAGCAGTAGAAATGGACAATCCATGATGACAAAATAACCTTGCTCACAACCTGGTGAGTGGAGATTTCTAGTCAAAGTGAGGTTCTTCTTTGGGATGTGTGGTCTTAACCCATCGTGCATGTGTGCCACATCGCTGTGGGAGACACATCAGCATATCGTTCACACTTCCACCATTAAAAAAGGGAGTGATGACCCATAGCTCTTGGGTGTGTGAGTACCCCAATAATCGACAGACAACTCTATGGATAATAGTCATTGCTAGAACATTCTTTAGTGCCAGATGAGCATGGGCATTGTCTCTATTACTCCTCTAGCCACCATCATACCATGCTGTTGGCCTAAGACCTAGGACACCCACAATTTGTATCCTGAATACCTTCCCTTCTCCTCCCTTGCCCACCAGTTTGTGCAAGGTCAACACTTGCAATGGAAAGTGTACTATGTGGGAGCACACAATGGCAAATGTAGTACATAGTTCTATCCGTGGTCTCCCTTCAAATTGGCTTGGGTCAGAATATGCTTATGGACCACTAGCCATCTTGGTCATATGGACAAGGGAACTGGATGTTGCCTTTCCGATAAACCCTTTCTCCTTCTAGTTTTTTCTAAATTTAGATATCTGTGAAGCCTTCCATTCAATCGTCCAAAGTGCAAGCTTCACCTCTCCATTGACGAGCAATGCTCATATAATTCCCATTGTCCTACTGAATCTCCAAACACTCGAGTGATAAATTAATCAAGTGTCACTTTAACCTTCGACCTTGTCATTCGCCACGACTGGGCCAACTCGTGTAAATAAGGTCAAGTATTCAGGATATCATTTGATTGCATAGAAATTTTGAGCTTGCATGGGCTCGGATTTCTTCGTCACTCAATCCTATCAAGTGCTTGATCGTTGTCTTATGGAAAAGCATCTGTCTCAATCGTTGTCTTATAGGCAAGCATCTGCTACAGCTTGACATTGAGCAAACATTTACAGACTCCTGCATTCTTTGAATTAGAGTGATAGAAGTCTGTATTTGTTTACTCAATGGTAGGCTATTGACGCTTCATGTGGGAAAAAAGAGAAGGAAAGAGAGAGGAAAAGAGAGGAAAAGAGAGGAGAAAAAGAGAGGAGAAAAAGGAGAAAAGAGAGGAGAAAAAAGATAGAAAAAGAGAGGAGATAAGAGAGAAAAAGAGAGAAAGTGAAAAGAGAAAAAAAGAGAAGGAACGAGAGGACAAAAGAGAGAAAAAGAGACAAAAAGAGGAGATGAGAGAGAAAAAGAGAGGAGAAAAGAGATGAAAAGAGAGGATAAAAGAGAGAATGATAAAAGAGAGTCACAATTCAAACATACATAGGCTTCAAATAATGATGATTCTCAAACATACATGATGATTCTCAAAACAAACAATATCCAAATAATGAGTCAAATTAATGCGAGAACCGTACCTCATTAAGGCCGAGACACTTGTATCTGACCACCCATAGTTTGCTTGCAGATTCAAGATTGAGAGACAAGCCCATAGTTAGGACATCCTAGCACCCTCGTATAACTATGTTGGTTGCAACTCTCGCATTTTGATGTCAGACTCTAACATCACGTGTACATGTGATGTAGTGCCCCTAAAAATAGAATCCATCATGCCCACCATACCCTCGTCATCATCGGGAGACTATAGTCTTGGTTAAGCAATGTAGGTTTATTTTTTGTGAGATTTCGTTTTGTGAGTGTTGAAGCATGTTTCTCCTTGTATTGCTAAGGCTATGTGCTAGTTTTCATGCTTGATTTTCAGAGGTTAAGGACAAAAAACGAGATTTGGTGAAAGAAAGAAGACTCACCTCTTCTCTTTCTGGTATTTCTCTTCCTCCTCTTTCTCCTTGTTTATAGGATTACGCTTGTCTCCTCAATCCAATCCCTTTGAGAAGTTGCTTCTCTAAACTCCTCCTTCCTCTAACTAGTTATTTGAAAAATGGTATGTTTCCTCTCTTTTGTAGGGCCAGTCCACAAAACACCGCGCGGCACTATTTGTGAAGATAGTGGGAGAGAGGGAAGGAGTCTCACTTGCGGCTTTCACATGCACAATGGGGGAATACACACAAAGGTGGAGGCTGAAAACAGTTTTCTTCTTCTTAGTTGTGAAAGCCAAAAGAACTCTCGTACAAAGAAATAGAAGAACCCTATATATGGGTCTCAAACCAAACTCAAATAACTAAGGTGGCATACTAATTGAGCCACAAACTAGAGTAGATAAGGATAGCTGTCATCCAGCTATTATTCGTGGGCAGTGTACCAACCGCATCTATAGCTAACAAGTTGGTGACATAAATGCACAACGGTCACCCTGGCATATCGCGAGTGGAGCTCGATATCTCAACACTCCCCCTCGAGCTCAATCCCAATTCCTGCACACTAATCAGGTCTCTAAACTTGCACAGCTTCTCTGTGCCCAATGCTTTCGTGAATATGTCAGCTACCTGATCCTCTGTGCTAACATAAACTAGATCAATAAGACCTAGTATAACCTTCTCCTACACATAATGATAATGCACCTCAATGTGCTTTGTTCTAGCATGAAAGACTGGGTTATTTGCCAAGTGTATACTGCTCATGTTGTCACAATAAATGACAACTGGACCATCTGTAGACTGATGCATATCATAAAGTAGCTTATGCAACCAAGCTACCTCACATGCAGCCATTGCTGCACCCCTGTACTCAGCCTCTGTGCTCGACAAGGCAACTGTAGGCTGTTTCTTGCTGCTCCAAGTGACTGCAGCACTCCCAAAAGAGAAAACATATCCACTGGTAGATCGTCTATCAGAAATACTACCAGCCCAATCAGCATCAGTGTATCCATGCAACTGTATCTGAACCCCAGCCTCATAAAATAGTCCATATTGCAATGTGGACTTCACATACCTGAGTATGCGTCTAGCTGCATCCAAATGCAGTTTTCTTGGAGCTTGCATAAACTGACTTACCAATCCAATAGCATAGCTTAGATCTGGCCTGGTAATAGTCATATAAATCAAACTTCCTACTATGCGTCTGTACATAGTACCTAGGGTCTTCCAAAAGCTCACCTGCATCTGTGCTCAGCTTCACATTCTGCTCCAAAGGAACTGAAATAGGCTTACAGCCTGTCATCCCATATTTGGATAGCATGTCCAATCCGTAATGCCTTTGCAAGAGCTGTATCCCACTTGGTGATCTAATCACCTCAATGCCCAAGAAATAATGCAGCTCTCCCAAATCCTTCATCTCAAACTTCTGCCTCAACAACATTTTCACATGAAGGATATCTTCATCACTATCACCTGTGATGATCAAATCATCAACATAAATGACAAGCAGCATAATACCTTTCTCTATTTTTCTCACATAGAGTGAGAAATCTGCCTTGGAAATCTGAAAGCCAATAGTGACAAGATACTGTCCTATCTTGTCAGACCATGCTCTAGGTGCTTGCTTCAAGCCATACAAGGCTTTCTTCAACCTGCAAACAAACTCAGGATGAATAGCATGAACATAACTTGCTGGCTGCTCCATAAAGACCTCTTCTTGCAAATCACCATGCAAGAAGGCACTCTTTACATCCATCTGGTGTAAAGACCATCCCTTTGATGCAGCCATAGCAATGACTGCTCTTACAGTTGCCATCCTTGCAACCGGACTGAATGTATATGTATTTGCATGTGCTTAAGCTTTCTCTCTTTTTCTTTTATGCTCATATGCTCATGCATAAGCATAAGCATATGCTTTCTTTTCTTTTTTCTTATGCTTATGCTCTTTTTCCCTCTTCCTTCTCTTATGCTCTTTTTCCCTCTTCCTTCTCTTATGCTTATGCTTATGCATGAGCATATGTCTCCTTCTCCTTCTCCTTTCATTCTCTTCTTTTTCCCTCTCTTTTTCTCTTCTTTTCATAAGCATGGCTATGCCTATGCCTATGCTCATATGCTTATGCATAAGCATAAGCATATGCTTTGTCAATGTATTCTCTTATGCATTTTTATTCTCTCTTTTTTCTCTAATGCATATTTGGTTATTTTCCCCTCTTTCAATCTCTTTTTCCCTTTTATTTCTCTTCTTTTCCCCTCTCCTTCTCTTATGCTTCTCCTTCTCTTATGCTTCTCCTTCTCTTTTGCTTCTACTCGCTTTTCCTCATATGCTTTTTGCTTCTTACCCGCTCTTGTTTTTTGTTTTTTGTTTTCGTGTTTGTGTCTACGTTAGACATGGGATCACGTCGCATGTCTGACGAGTACGGAAACCCTCATAGGAGGAGACATCATGATCTCTATTCTCCAGAGGACTTTGATTTCCCTCAGGCGACACCTTAGGGGCCTACCCTTGTGACTACCCTTGGCCCGACTCCTCTCGGACGTAGCACTGTGACTACCTCTCAGGGAACTCCTTTGCTAGCAACCCATGGCTTTGTTGGGAGTCCCGACGAGATTGTGGCACAGATGACCGATGAGGAGGCAACGAGATTCTTCTCTCTGCTATCCCATAGGACTTTAGCAATTCCCTTGCCTACACCGACGGCTGGACCTACTGCCGAGTCATCCCCTCTAGCCCCTTCGATTGAGGGGTCATCACTTGGGTGTGCCCATTGTAAGGGAAGGAAGAGTAGGAGGGGTCACTTATGTTATGTTGACTCGGGAGATGTAGATGAGTCAGTGCACTCACATCCCTATAGGTCTCCACTTGGTCCTGAAACCCAGTAAATAGGACTTGATGTGGCCCTGTTTAGCCCCACTAATGTTTTTTTAAGCTTCTGTTAATCATTGCTATATAGCGACATTTACTAGTGTTGCTATGTAGTGACATTTATTAGCGTCGCTATATAGCGACATTTATTAGTGTCACTATATAGTGACATTTATATAGCGACCGTTCTTTTTCGATGCCTATAGCAACGTAGATAACGACCTTTGCGCCTGTCAAACAAAAAAAGTGTAAAAATTGTCGATATTTTCATCGAAAAAGGGCCTATGCCTTGTAGTATCCAGATAAAAATCGGCTCTACTGACACCTATATACATAAATAGATATGATATATAAGAAGATCAAAGTGGGGGGAACTCACTAGCAGATGCGAGCCATCGCTTGACTTTGATCTTTACTATTACACACATCAATCGAGGCAAGGCAAATCCGATCATCTCTTGTCTTGACTGAGACATAAATAAACATCTCTCCCTCTCTCTCTTTTACTCTCCGTCTCTCTCTTTTCCTCTCTCCCTTTTTACTCTCCCTCTCTTTCCTCTCTCTCTTTTACTCTCCCTCCCTCTCTTTCCTCTCTCTCTCTTTCAATCCTCTCTTTCCCTCTCTCAAACAGCTTATTGACAGTCAGCCAGGTGAGGTGAATCCAACCGACCAAGGTGGGTCATCACCTGGCCTGACTGACTGACTCTAAAAGCTCTAGAATCTCATCAAAAGGCCGAAGCGACAACTATGATAGGAAAGTGATAGGTTTGGTAGGGCAATAATGGTGAGAGTAGGGTCATTTTATAGGATTTCTCACAGACACCACCGGTAACTTGCCTACACCGCGTGGTATGTCAACGTATAAGATTTCTTATTCTCCCCAATCGGATGACAATCTAGGGTGTCACATGTGCTAATTGGACACGTACTACACGGTATAGGCAGGTTACCGACGGTGTCTGGTGGTGCTCTAAAAACTACCGTGAGGGACCTTGTGGGGTAAATGATACCGCTTGCTATGGCTAGCTACCATGTAGTATGCATGCATTGGTACTGTGCAGTAAGAGAGGACATCATGCGGTAGTCTTTCGGTCAATAGCCGATGTAAAGAACCGCATTTTTTTGTGTTTAAGACGTTAGGCCGCGATCTTTAATCGAAAAGTACGTATTTTTATTTTAAAAAGGCATACTATTTAAATCCCTGAGGCACACAAAGTTGAAGTTGAGAAAGATGCATAGGTTGATGCAAAAGCATACCTTGTTGATGCACAGAAGGATTCACTTGCTCATGTTGATAAAAATGCATTGATTGATGCTAAAGCAGACCTTGTTGATGTACATAATGATTCACCATCTATTGATGTTGAGAATGGGTCCATGATGCACACGAAAGGGAAAAGCATAATAGGTTGTTATTGTGGAGGCTTGAATGGCATGTACTCCATCATGAAGAACTAATAAGGGTTATGCCATAGACAATACATGTTCGTGAGGGTATAAAAAAAAAATTATTGGTTTTGGACATGAATGGAGTATTGCTAAAAAGATACAAGAGTTATAGGGGGAGAGGCTACCCTAATATTGAGCATCCTCAAATTTTCAAATTGCTACAAGATAAGCCTAGTCAGTAGGTTGTCGTGGTGCGAAAGGATACTGAATGCTTCCTTAAGGTGGGTCATTGTTTGCTTGGGTCTAGCCATTTTTGGTGAGGTTCAGGGAATTTCTATATATAAGTATCTTGCATGACCCATAACTTATGCATTGCTCAATGGAATTCGACAAACTTTGTCTTCAAGTTACTCTTGCCATTGAATACTGAGAGTTAGGGTTTTTTTTCTAACTTTTTATAAGGGCCCATCATGTTTTGACATCCCTTTTAATTACATTTAGGGTTTCATTGTGCCCCCTACCCCCGCCCCTATGTTGCATGTGAAGCATGCATGCTGAAGACTATAGGATATAGCAATTTATTCAAAAACATCAAAATTTTGTTCTATATATACATGCAACCAAGTTATCATTCAGAAGTACACTACATGAGCTTCTCCTCAAACCAAGGACACACCTAAATGAGAACATTAGGCATAAGTTAATGGGCCTCCAATGTTGTGCTAAAGTGATGCACCCATTTGAGGTCATGCTCCATAATTGTTTTCCGATTTGTTGAAAACCAAAAAAGATTGGAAAATTCAAATCCAAACTAATCAGACTACTGCTTGGTAGTCTTAAAAAATTGATAGTTATTGATATTGGTATCTAGATTTACCCTAAAATGGAAGAAGTTAAAAATGTGCAATTTGTGCATGTGCAAAGATCTTTTAATAAATCCAACACTATTATGCAGTTGCTTTTCAAAATACATGGCATCAAACTGGATAGCGTGCCCTTTGGTCTATTTGTGTTTTGAAGAATTTTTAGGCTACATTACACTTGTTTGGAATATCAATTTTTGTTGACATGCATTGTCGGAGGGGGGAAACCCGACGGCTGAAAAATTTTCTACTCCCATGAATTTTGAATTTTCACACATCTTGCCCATCGAACCTTGGAATATTAAGTACTTACAACCTACCCATGCGTTGGCCATGGCATCAATTGAAACATGCAACTTGCCATGGATTGCAGAAGAAGCAAACAGAGGCTATGAGACGTGAGAGTTGGAAAGCCTACTCATGGCACAAGGAACAAATTGCGGGTCGAGGAAAGCAATGACATGGTATCAAAATGGCAATAGAAGACACTTTTGCAACATTTGTGAAGAGAGAAACAATGAGAAGAAAGAAGACTCTTTGCAGAGTAGTAGTAGGAAGTAGTTGTTTGCAGATGCATGCATTTAATAGTTGCCATCAAAGCAAAGACATGAGTTGTGGTGGTCATAATCTAAGCCTAGTGATGTGCATGGTCTTCGGCTTGTCCATCGTCTCCTCTATTGGCTCCCTAAAATATTTAAATGCAACAAGTTGGGTTGGCAGAATAATGAGTTGTACAAATTTCCACTTCCTCAATGAGGCTCATAACCACTCAGCAATGGCTAGATGTAATCTTTTGGCCTCTAAGGCTATCAGTGATCTTTTGGCTCATTGGATGTAATCTTTTGGTTTCTAAGGCTCCCAGCAATTGCTGCATTTTTACATTCTTTTGTTTAATTTGAGGCTCTCAGTATGCACTATTGTTAACTTTTATATTTGAGTGGTTATGGTCATTAGATGTAATCTGTTGGCCTTAAAGGCTCTCAGCAATTGTTGAGTTTTTATAAATGTAAGATCCTCTGTTCAAATTTTGCTCAGTATAAGAAGTTGTTAATTTTTTATATAACTTGTTATTGGATGTAGATGTAATCTTTTTTTCTCAATTTTCACTCGATGAATTGTATTTGATTATTTGGATGGCACCACTGCGCCTTCAGTCACTGTGGTGGCTCAGAATACTTTTGTACTCATTTAGGATTTACTGCAACAAGGACTAAAATACCTATAAAGTAGGACTGCAATTTCCTTGGTTTAGGACCAAAATAGCTCTAAAATAGCTCCAACAACCCACCGTTGTGGTTGCATGGAGATACATCCACAATTAGACTTTTAGAAAATGTAATTGACGATTTGGCCCTTGAGGGGTCCTCTCTAGGGGCAAGGGCCATATCGACATGAGCTTTTGTAACACCAATGTACCTAACAAATAAATTTTTGTAATTAAACCTACAGTCAATTGTTATTTTTTGATGTTGTTTGTCTACGTTGTAAAGCACATTGCACATTCACAATTTCTCTCTTAATGTTATGCACTTGTATGAGCTCTTTCACATGGATAAAGTTACTATATGTGCTATATATCACCACATTAGCTATATCAGTCAGCTATGTAGCACTAAATCGATTAGTCTCTATCAATAAAGTAGCTACATAGCACTACACCAGCTATTGTATGTGCTATGCAACACTAAATCAATTACTGTATATCAATAGATCATCTATAGGGCACCAAAGCAGTTAGTATATCGTCTAGATAGCATTGAATCAGTTATTGTTTGTGCCATTTAACACAAAATTGGTTACTATTCTGCAACAAATCAGTTAGTACATGTGCTATATAGCATTGAATTGGTTGCTTCCTGTTTGACTATTTGATTTCATGATCATGTTGCACCACCACTACAAGACACGGGCCTCTTTCTGATGCTTCGCAAGTGCGGGCATGAAGATCATTGGTATGGTTGACAGGCGGGGAAGGTGTCATTTTAGATGTCAAAACAGTCATCGGTAAGTCGATATATCTATTGGTATAGGGGTCAGTATATACCGACCTTCCAATGCTTCGCAAGTATAGACACGAAGATCATTGGTACAATTGATGAGTGGGGAATGTACGGTTGACAGGCGGGGAAGGTGTCGGTATAGACATCAAAACAACCATTGGTCTGGTCGTCGACATATCTGTCAGTATAGGGGTCAGTATATACCGACCCCTATATCGACATATATACTGACTGCTACCAACCCTTGCACTGATGCTTTTACTAATGCTTTCACCAACTTCTGGGTACAATTTTCCATATCGACATTTTCATAGAACTTTATTTCCAAGGGTCCCAAAATAATTTTGGGCCACAAGTTTGGTCATTTGAAAGATAAAAAATATAAGAGTATGTACACCAAAATTGAGATCAAAACACTCATATATTGATAGTGAATTTAACATACAATTTAATGTACAAAATGTCACTATAAAAATGTGAGGGCCAAATTACACATATGAAGTCTCATTGATGTCAAAACTATGAATTAGTAGCATTTACATCGATGGATTCATCTTGAGCCAAGTCTTACATGCCAAATATGTCTATCTCAAGGTTTACATACAATTGATCACCTACATCATCATCCCCTATTGTATGTCTACCAAGACTTGATCCTCTAGTTCACTGGCCTCTAGTTCTCCCTCTTCTTCCCCAAAGTTATGATCACTACCTTCCTCCATTACAGTGTCATTATTGTCACCTTCTTCGTGGCCCATATCATCATCTTCATCCTCTTCCCTAGATCCATCAGCATCATTATTTGGATCTTCTACCGGCATCTCCGTTCCACATTCCTATCTTGAAAAAATGTTTCCTTAAAAGAGAAACTTGGACCACTTATCACCATCTTGGATCCAAACGATCTAGATGAAAGATCATCTATGTTGAAGATACAAATTAGGTGCTAGTAATTATATTCATTCATGCTCAAGTATATATATATATATGAACATCTACCAACATTTGTTTGAACACAAAGATATTAGCTTTTAATCAATTCACAATGCTCTGGAAGAACAAAGGTGTCACTTTCAATGGTCTAGCATTTGGTGGAGTCAATGACAAAGAAACCATAGCTGTCAATCTTGAATGTAGCATTGGGACCATTGTAGATAGTTCTAAACCATTTGACATCAAGAATGAAAATACTAAATCATCTAAAATCAACTTCATAGATGTCACGTATGGTACCACAGTAATCTAACTGTGAGGAGAGAAGATTGGTATCAGAAGCACTTGCTTGGCTATCTTGTACAAATCTAGCCATGACTCCGCAATCATATGTGACTCTCCTTGAATCGATGCATTCCACACAAAAATGCCCTCCATGTGACCATAATGCACTTAGTACTTTTTGTACTACAAAAGAACATGATTAAAACAATGAGGATGCATTTTGTAGCAATTGTGATCATAAATCATACTCAAATTAAGTAGAAAGGTTAAAAACTTACATGTGGCATACATCTGACTGCAAGCTCCTGCTCTCGATCAGTTACGTCCTCTCCATAATATTTAGCTTCATGAAGAGCTTCTTATAGCCAATCACAGGACATGTGTCTGGGGAGAAGAGCGAGGTACAGTGGATATGGCACCCTCTTCCTATGGATGACTCTAAATCTCGCCCTCTCATTTATTCTTTTTGCTTTGTCCTCTTCATATCTCTCCACCCATCTTTGCATCTCGGGACTATTGAGGACACAGAACTTATTGAATTTCTGTCTTTGCTATTTGCTCATCTTTCTTTCAACCCCTTTACCTTGGTGAACCTGTGCAATGACATGATCATTGTCCTTGATGTTCCAAGAATGTGGCATAGTGGGATCCATGGACGCAATAAACTATGTGATGTATACTAATGACTCTTGCACAAGCCATCCTTCCGCCATGCTTGCTTTGGGTCTAGCTCTTTGCCTTACAAATCCCTTCAAGGTTTTCATAAACCGTTCAGGGAAATACATCCAATGACTATGATGAACGGTTCTTACAATGGCGACCTCATCAACTATGTGTACAAGCAAGTGCACCTGAGTCATCATAATGCTTGAGGGAAAGTGCTTCTTAAGCAAGCACACAGCTTCAATGGAGTCCACCTTAGCCCTCTTAATGCTTGATACATAAATCTATTTTTGTGAGATCCACCTATTCCACATGCACTTGTAAGATTCAATACTTTATACCCATCATTTAAAATTTTATGAAATATAATTAAGGTGATATGATAGTAAGCATACCTGACAATGCCACTAATCTTGTAGATAGTGGTTGTAACATATTTTGATAAGCATCCTCTCACTATAATTGGGAGGATAAACTGACCAAGCAACAAAGGAGTTATAACAATGTGTCACAATCATATAAGTCAATTACACGGAAGAATCACAATCTTAGTTCTAGTCTTCTTTCAAGCTAACATGTAGAATTGTTGTAAGATCTTGTGCCAATCATGGGACATTAGGGGAGAATTGGGGTCTCAAAAGGGTCACATAAGGAATGGATTAGGGAATGCTTAGTGGGCTAGTGCAAGGGGCTTGGAGAGTCCCAAAAAGGCCTAACTTGCCTAACCTAGGTGGGTTAGCCCACCTCTCCCCCCATCAATGAGGGGAGGGGGCCATGACTTTTTAAAATTTGAATTTCAAATTTTTAATATCTCTCCCTCCATCTCTCTCCCTCCCCCTCCCTCCTCTGTCTCCACCCCCCTCCCTCCTCCTCCCTCTCCCTCTCCCTCTCCCTCTCCCTCTCCCTCTCCCTCTCCCTCTCCCTCTCCCTCCCCCTCTCCCTCCCTCCTCCTCTCCTGTCTTCCATCTTGCTCCTCCTCCTCCCTCATCCCTCTCCCCTCGTCCTCCTCCTTTTGGCTCCTCCTCCTTCCTCCTTCCTCTCCCCTCCTTCTCCAGTCTCCCTACTTCCTCTCCTCTACTCCTCCCTCCTACATTAGCAACTCTCCCCTCCTCATCCCTCCTGTAGTAGCTCTTCCCTCCTCCTCCCTTTTGGAGCATCTCCTTGCCTTCCTTCTACACTAGTCGCCCTACTCTCCTCCTCCTTTTCCTCTTGCTCTTGCCATGACCTACTTCTCATCCTCCCTCTTCCTGGCTACTCTCTCCCTCTCACTGCTCCATCTTCTCCAGCTCTCCCCTAGATTTCAGCCTCCATCACTAATACCTCTCCTTGAGTACTCATCGCACCATTCGAGGACATATCCAAAAAGTACCATTTGAGCTTGCAATTGGAGGATGAATATGCAAGCACATGCCGATTGGGATTTAGTGGAACTCCTCATAGTGTAATCCACAATCTTCAATTGTAAGGGAAGAAGCATCTTGTCCTGTGGGTGGATGGAACCTTATATCCTTTAGACCCTGCCACCTAGAAGAGTCCTCTTGCTCATATAGTGCATGATGTTGCTCGGTTTGTGGGCAACAAGCATGCTATATTGTTTTGTTATTGCAATCGATTGAACCATTCCTAGACGTTGGCTATGCAAGCAAGCGAGGTATAGAGAGCCCAAGTAGAAGAACTAGCACATTTGAGAAATATTACTATTGTGGTAATGCCTCAGGGGGGTCACTATGTATAAATCCTCTATATCACGTGCGTTCAAGGCCTATATTTTAAATCCCTTATCTGTAAATTTTTTCATTAATAAAATGTACCCCTTTTCTATACAAATCTGTAAAATTTTTCCAAAACTATTTTAAATAGTCCCTTATGTATATTTATTTCTGTAAATTTTAGAAATAAAAAATAGCCTTCTGTTGAACTCACGTGATAGGGTTACATATGATGAGTGACCCCCTTGAGGGCAATGCATAGTAGTATGCAGGATATCCAATTATAAACAAGGAACTCAGTTACAAAGCACGTGCACTGGACTTGGAGCAACTGGAATTGGAAGAATCAGTCCATAAGCTCGCTAAAAGAAAACAAGATTTGGAAAGGTCTATCTATGGCCAAGTTCAACGTACTATGGAGAAGGAACAAGAGAACTTGATAGAATGTGTACAAAAGTTAAAGGGAACACCTTTGGGACTAAAAGAGGAGATGAAAATACAATGACAATATATGGATGAATTGTCAACCAATAGTGGTGCCCAAGGGTGATTTTCTCATGTTGAGCATTTGTATTATGAATGATGCCTTGCATTTTGATCAAGGGGATGAGCAAGTTAAGCAGGGTTTCTCAATCCAATCTGAGAAGGACATATGGTGGCTTGCAGCATTTGGAGACCCCAAAGGGGTGCCACGAGACATTGAAGTGGGTTTTGGAGAGAACCGGCATCCTGTGAATTATTCAAAGACAAGAGGCAAGGCAAACATTGACAATGGATGGGCATGGAACATTTCAAGTTGAATGGCATCTAGCTAGTGATTGGGAGACACTCAAGTGCTTGTATGGTTGTGATACAAGTGGAGATGAGAAATGGACATGCTTATATTGCACCCACTCTCACAAAATGCAAAAGAGAAGCCTACAGTGGAAAAATGGCATCCTATCTTGCAACCAAAGTGCAAACCTTGATCATCACAAAAAGGATCTTGAGTGGGACCCCATTCTGCTGATTCCATTGGAGTGGGTAAACGTTGCATGCTGAACTGTGTATACTTGATAAGCTACTCTATCTCCATCTAGTTTATGCTTGGAATTTGAGGCCACAACAAGTCTCTACACAATGCATTGCAAAAGCTGAAGAACTACTCTCACTAATGGGACTTCATGGAGGCAATTTGAAGCTTAAGTATGACAAGAAACAATCAACAAAAACACAAAATCTTCTTGCTAAAGTGTCCATGGGAGGAGGAAAGGCAAGTAGGTTCTTGTCCAACCACAATGATGATAAAGGAAAACATATATTGGCTCAAAGCACCCTAGGTTGGGAGTATAAGAAAGCTTTGTGTGAGTGCACTACGAATAAATCTTCACATCCACGAATTGCTACTTTGAGAGAAAAACTATGGACAAAGCTTGATGCATTTAAAAATTTGCTTAGACAAGGTCAAGTAGATGAGATTTATTATGACAGATTTAGGATAGCATTGGGAGAATTCATATCATTGATGGTAGAAACATGGGGGGAGTCACATATTACACATTACATGATAATCCTCAGGTTAAAATTTTGTGCTTAAACTTGAGTTAGTTTATGTTTCCAATATGATGTTTTTCTTTATAGCATATTCTCTATGCACATGCACCATGATTTATGGAGCAATGGGGGCCTCTGTCCATTTGGAATACTCAAGGAATGGAGACATTTCACTATAGAGCAAAGGTAGCCTACTTGAAGAATACAAGGCATGGGTGGTATTGTGCAAAGCAATGCACTACACAAAACGTTCGACTGGTTTTATAGATGTCTAGAGGCTAGGACTCTCAAGCGCGACAAGGTAGAGTTCTCAAGTCTCACAAAAGTAATTCAACATGTCGAGAAGATAAGGAGATGTGCTGCTTTGAAGTCCTCAATAGGGAGTCAAGGGGTTGCACTTTGGTTGCAACATGGAGTTAGACAGGGGAGGCGTTGGGTCCTAAGAGAACCCCAAATGTAAAATTTTTGACGAATAGAGTTAATAGCATTTTGAGTCAATTATAGATCTCAAATTTTCCAAATTTGTTTGAAAATTGTAGAGTTGCATGTGCATGTGCATGTGGGACATGGCAGGGTAGAGGGGAGGGTGGTGAAGATCCAACATTACCGAATTAGCGACGAAAGACTGAACGGAGGGGGTGTACTCAAATACCCTAATTTAAAAGCGACTATAAATAAAAACCCTAAAGTGCTTTGAAAAAGACTATATAAAGCACTTTAGAACCCTAAAATCCCTCATTTTTATGGCATGAGTTAAACAAACTACTAGACCCATTGGATGCCGTTTTGATGCTACCCACTCTCCTCCTCACAACTCCATTGCCTCCAAACACACAGCGAGCCCCAGTGGCCAACAGGGCAATGATGAGCAGGGATCTAAAGGCGCTTCTCATAGTCCAAGTACGCGAGTCCCTACCATCTGACTCTCATAGGGGATCCTAGGGTTCTCAGCATGATGAGGAATCCCAGCATGCTCAGGGGTCCTCTCAGTCCTTCCACACAACTAACCATGGAAGTAGAGAGGTATTTCAAGAGGGACAAAATAGTCCAATCAATCGTGATTAACTATAAACCTTTGTCATGCCCTTCCCCTCTCTTCCCCCCTCCCTATACTCTACCCTCTTTTCCTCTCTTTCCCTCTCTTTCCCTCTCTTCTATTATTTCCTCTCTTCTCCCCTCTCTTCTTCTCTCTTCTCTTATTTCCTCTCTTCTCTTTTCTCCTTTCTTTTCTCCTCTCTTTTCCCTCCCTCTACTCCCCTCTCTTTTCCCTCCCTCTTTTCCCCTCTCTCTTTCCTCTTCCATCCTCTCTTTCCCCTCCCTCTTTTCCCCTCTCTTTTCTCTCTTTTTCCCCTCTCTTTTCTCCTCTCTTTGTCCCCTCTCTTTTCCTCGCTTTTCCTCTCTGGCCCTCTCTTCTCTTATTTCCTCTCTTATTTCCTCTCTTATCTTTTCTCGTCTCTTTTCCCTCCCTCTTTTTCCCTCTCTTTTTCCTCTGTCCCCTCTCATTTCCTCTTCCATCCTCTCTTTTCCTCTACTCCTCTCCTTTTCCCTTTCTCTTATTTTTTACATCCTCTTTCTCCCCTCTATTTCTCTCTTATTTCCTATCTTTTCTATCTTATTTCCTATCTTTCTCTCTTATTTCCTCTCTTTCTCCCCTCTCTTTTTGTCTCTTTCCCTCTCCTCTTATTTCCTCTCTTCTCCCCTCTCTTCTCCTCTCTTGTCTTAGTTCTCTCTTATTTCATCTCTTCTCTTTTCTCCTCTCTTTTCCCTCGCTCTTTTCCCTCTTTCTCCCGTCTCTTTTCCTCTTCCATCCTCTCTTTTCCTTCACTCCTCTCCTTTTCCCTTTCTCTTATTTTCACATCCTCTCTCTCCTTCTCTCTTTCTCTCTTCTTTCCTCTCTTTCCTCTCTTTTCTCCTTTGTTTTCCCTCCCTCTTTCCCCCTCTCTTTTCCTCTTCCATACTCTCTTATCTTATTTCCTCTCTTCTCCCCTCTCTTCTCCTCTCTTCTATTATTTCATCTCTTCTCTTCTCTCCTCTCTTTTCCCTCCCTCTTTTCCCCTCTCTTTTCCCTCTTTTCCCCTCTTTTTTCTCTCTTCCTCCCCTCTTTTCTCTCTTTCCCTCCTCTCTTTCCCCTCTCTTTCCCCTCTCTTACTTCCTCTCATTCCTCTCTCTTCTCCTCTCTTTTCCCTCCCTCTTTTTCCCTCTCTCCCTCTCTTTATATCCTCTCTTTATTCTCCCTCTTTTCTTCTCTCTCTTTTCTACCATCTCTCTTTCTTTCTTATTTCCTCTCTTTCTTACTCTCTTTTCTCTCTTTTCTCCTCTCTTTTTTCCATATCTTTTCTCTCTTTTACTCCCTCACTTTGATACCTCATCTATGAGGTTAGCATCCTTTTTGCCTACCCGGGTCATCATGGCCACCACCTAAGTCCTCAAGCACTCCTTCAAAGATTCAGAATCTCGAGAGCAGGAAGATATTCAGTAAGATTCATTGCAAACAATCTTTGATGAGCTTCGTTGCAGCAATCTTCCAAAATGGTGACCCTTAAGCGTCACATTATGATTGGATTATTTTGGCAAGATGAAGGCGTGCATACAATATCTCTAGGAGCAGTAGTAGTAGCAAGAGTACATGATAGGGGAGCTAGTCATAGTCAGCTGAGTTGAGGCAAGGCTTGTAGGAGCTACGGGTTCGACTTGTTGGTAGTTATTGGAGCCAATTGATACATGCTGCAGAGCCTTTTCACTCCTACATCAGCATTCCATGTGCTCCCTTCGGTTCTCCACCACTTCCCAAGGGAACATCCATCTTTCGTCTGAGCTGCATGTCCTACGCAGGAAGTGGGATTGTGCATCGTGAAGCCTCGCAATTATCCTGCACAATTATCCTTGCAGGAAGTGGAAAAATAAATCCTTCGATCTGGCACAACAGTATTTGCTGGATGCAACCTGCGCCTCTTCTGTGAGTGAGACAGACATCAACCCTCAAGCTTTGTGAGCCTTACTCTCACAAAATTCTGGGTGGTATGTGGTGCATCTCCCCTTAATTTTTCTTTTCAAGCCTGTGATAAACCTGTATTGCGAAGCCAAATGCGCCCCATGATTTCGTATCGATCCATTCTGGAATCTGTGGGCTCTTTCATCTCTTTAATCGTAATGCATTCTCAAATTTTTAGTCACCACCAGGAATGGAATTATCGCCCAATTGTGCGAGCTTGACTAGTTCTTGAGCGCAACTTTCCCATCATCTTCTCTATTTGAACCGCTAGCTATGTCGAATCCTAACCTGCTGCCTGTAATCGAGCCTGCTTTAACCATCCCAACTACTGGCTATGGCGAATCTACCACAGAGTAGTATGTGTGGGTGTATATGTGTTGCATTTGTTTTTTTGTTTTTTTCATAGGTCTTGAAAGCTATAGCTTATGGATTAGTATTTTCATTTATTATTGATATAAATTTAAAAAAATTGGTCCATGTGGCTTGCATGAGAACCTTTGATCAAATAGATCAAGATACAATCACCACCCTTGATTGCTCATTAGATCTATGGTTCTAATATCTTGTAGTTTAGGTCTCTTCTAAGTTCCAATTCCCTTTCCAAATTCAACGTCAAGCTTTGCTGCCTCCCCTTTGTCAAACTCTAGTATCTACAATTTACCCATTATGTCACATCTTTGCTCAATGACAAATACTCTATCCCTGCTAGTTGCAAATTGCTATCATCTTCTTGTGAGCACTAAGATTTCAGTAGTGAGTTGTGACTCGTGAGTGATTAGTGAGTTCGTAGGCTATCACATCAATCTTCAAAGGAAGCCCAAGTTCCCAAGTTCCTGAATCCCAACTTTCAAGTGCACTGTGTAGAATCTAGATATGATAGGCATTGCCAATTGTGCGACATGAACTCTTGAGTCATCAACTTATATGAACTTCGAAGGACCCATCACCCGGTTTTGGGTCTTGTCTAATTGCATATGTATTATGCTCGTAGCTCTAGAGTCCATTTGGATTTTGGCCTCCAAGCTCGTTAAAACTACTGGTTGTAGCCTGTTGGCCTCCCGAGTCCCCTCCTTGCTTTAGATTCATCATTTAGTAGATACTCTTATTTCACAATCTGCTAGTCGCCTTGACCCTTCACCCTCCTAATCGCATATTGCCACCAGTGACCATGGCCTACTAGTCACCTTGGCCCTTCAGCCTACTAGACTCTAGTCGACTTCAGCTTGCTATTCACCTAGCCACAGCAAGGGACAATATGATGAATTAGGGAGGCGGATTGTGCAGGTGGCCATAGTCTGCAACTCGCTATTTGGGAGGCATATTATGCATGTCGCTAAACTACTCCTGCCCTAGTTCTATGAGTGGAATTAGATGGTCGTGCAATGTCCAACGTAGAGTCTAGGGACCAAGACCTTTTACCTTGTTGGCTTTTCACTATGCTATTTGGGTTAGTAACCTTCAACTTGACACCCTCAAACCTCCCAAGTCCCTCTGCCCTTAGCTATGTACACAATTTTTTGTATGAATTGTGATCTGCAAAGTCCATATGGAAAATGGTAGAAGAATCGAGAGGCAAGGAAGGTACATTTAAATGTAGGAAAGGTGGATTGGACACTGCAACATGCAAGGAATGATGTAAAAGAGTTCGATATGTCACGCCCAGCCTTTTTGGCCTATTTCCAACTTCTTGATTGTGATTGCAAATTTCAAATGACCTTACTCGCAATTTGCGAGTTAAGTATGTCACATTTTTCTCCCCATCCAATCAATTTGATGGGTTAGAAAACCTTCTGCCCCTCCAACCCCGTGACGCTGCCTTGATTTTATTTTATTTCTCTCATAGTGGCAAATCGTTAGGTATCTTGAATAGATGCCTTTACACAATGTTGAATGAAGATTCATGACTTGTTTGAACTTATGCAAGCCTATTTGATTTCTTAAAGTAGGAGATATGCATGCCAATTTGTAATTTAAAGTTCAAGATAGGTGGTTCAAGCTTGTTTCACAATTCATAATGTCTTTGTTGTAAGGAGTTTAGCTGTGAGTGTGATATAAACATTGACGAGTCTCTTTTTGAGCTACTTTAGAGTAGATTCAAGATAGCCATCGTACATAGTCTTAGATAAATTGGCCATCAAAATAGTAAGTAGTTAAACCAACCAAAGGTGATTACATTTTTAAAATGATTTAGGCATCTTTTGATTTTTTGTTAAAGTTTTTAACTTTAATGATTTGTTGAATCAATGAGCATTAAGTATTTCTACACTCACAAGGTAGGGGGCTAAGGGGCACCATGACCTAGGGCCAAGTTTCTTAGATCCAATTGACAACCTGAAAAAAAATATGCTTATTTATTTTTTAAAAGTTTATGTTGTAGTTATGCATATGCCTCATTGTCTGTATGCATGATGTGATGTGCTCTTTCTTTTTTAATGTATTTATTGGTCCTTTGGATAATGTAAGTTGAAAATGGTTTGGGATGCTTTATGTAGTGTAGTATTATGATTTCAAACATTAAAGAAGGGCTTGGTTCAGGAACTGCTGGTGTCTAGTTCTTGTGCTCACAAGGCATGGGGCTAAGAGGCACCATGACCTAGGACCAAGTTTCTTAGATCTAGTTGACAAGCTGAAGAAATGTATGCTTATTTATTTTTTAAAGTTTTTGTTGTGAATATGCATATGCATCATTGTCTGTGATGTTCTCTTTCTTTTTTAATGTATTTATTGGTCCTTTGTATAACGCAAGTTGAAATTGGTTTGGGATACTTTATGTAGTGTAGTATTATGATTTCAAACACGAAAGAAGGGCTTGGTTCAGGAAGTGGTGTCTGGTTCCTGTGCTCACAAGGCAAGGGGCTAAGAGGCACCATGACCTAGGACCAAGTTGCTTAGATCTAGTTGACAAGCTAAAGAAATGTATGCTTATTTATTTTTTAAAAGTTTGTTGTGAATATGCATATGCATCATTGTCTGTGATGTGCTCTTTCTTTATGTAGTGTAGTATTATGATTTCAAACATGAAAGAAGGGCTTGGTTCAGGAAGTGGTGTCTGGTTCCTGTGCTCACAAGGAAGGGGGCTAAGAGGCACCATGACCTAGGACCAAGTTCCTTAGATCTAGCTGACAACCTGAAGAAATATATGCTTATTTATTTTTTAAAAGTTTATGTTGTGAATATGCATATGCATCATTGTCTGTGATGTGCTCTTTCTTTTTTAATTTATTTATTGGTGCTTTGTATAGAGTACATTGAAATTGGTTTGGCATGCTTTATGTAGTGTAGTATTATGATTTCAAACATGAAAGAAGGGCTTGGTTTAGGAAGTGGTGTCTGGATCCTATGCTCACAAGGCAGGGGGCTAAGAGGCACCATGACCTAGGACCAAGTTTCTTAGATCTAGCTGACAACCTGAAGAAATATATGCTTATTTATTTTTTAAAAGTTTATGTTGTGAATATGCATATGCATTATTGTTTGGTATGCATGGTATGATGTGACCCTTCTTTTTTTCATAAGTTGATACCAATTTCATGTATGTTGGGCTATGATAAATTTGTTCAATCTCTTAGATTTAAAACTATTTTTGAATGCTCTTTTGTTTTGATCCTGCAAATGGTTTAGGGATGGAAGGATCTAAGCGTAAGGCTATTGATTTTGAGTTATCTAAAGCACAACGAAAGTATGTCAATCAGGTCCTTCAAGATGAGCTTCTTGCTGAGATAAATAACCTGAGTACAAAGGAGATGGAGATGACCATAGAAAGCACTTCTGGATTGCATATCCTAAAGAGTAAAGTTGTTTTGAATACAAGGTGTCAAGTAGAACTGTCTAGATCCTAATAGGAAACACCTTGTAGGGATCACAAAATGAGACACTGATGTTATGTTATGGGTAGAGAGCAACATTGGGAATGTCTTGGCTTGGTTTCATGAAGCATGCGCAAGGAACCCAACTTTTGCAAATGATGTTAATGAGGCAAAGATGCATTTATGGAATTCCTTCTAGGCTAAAAATAAGACAAAGGTTATAAGGTCGGATGTGAAAACCATACTAGCTGCAAGTTGGGAGAAAAAGTTAGCAATTGCTTTCAGAAGGGCAGAGAAAGTAGCAAAAGGAGAGGAAAGTGCGAGGATTTTGAATGGAAAAATGTGAAAAGTGCAAGGTAGTGATTCTCAAAAGCTACAGATCAGGGCAAGTCATATAAGCAATGTGTCCTTCATGATGTACATAACTAAAAATGAGATCCAAGTTGGTGAAAAGATAGGTTCCAGCACATATGGATTTGTCTACAAAGTACAACTCATAGGTGCTCCAAGATTATTATAGTATATATGCTATGCTGGAAAGCAATATAAGGGTGACATAGGGGATCATACACGAGAGGCAAGGAAGGAGGGACAAATGCAAATTTGGCATCCTGTGCTTGTTTGTGTTATTGCAGCAACTCTAGAAGAGCCCTTGTGGACTATCACACCATATTTTAATGGCGGTAGCTTGATGCACTTCATGAGAACTTTACCATATGAGCAAGGCAGGTTTAGGCACTATGTTGACATCATCCTAAAAAGAGGCAAAGAAATGAAGGCAAGGGCACAAGAAACATTGGAAAATGTATGCACAAGGGAGCAAATAGAGCAAATTAACTACTTTAGTGCAAATGTGCACCACATTATACATGCACTCATTGGTGGATTAGCAAGGTTACATAAGGGTCAATGGATTCAAATAGACTTATATCCTGGTAACATTCTGTTAGATTTTACAGAAAATGGTGCATGTAGAGTTGGCATAATTGATTAGGGGATGGCACTAGTTTCTTCAGAGACTAGAAAATCTTTTAAGGATATGAAGAAGACATCTCTAGAGACTGACCAACAATTTACACAAAGGAAGCATAAGAAAGAGCAAGAGCATGCATGAAAGAAGTGGTTTGCACCTGATCTTCAATGTTTTTCTAGGAGAGGCGTGTATAGCCCTCAGTCATACATATATGCATTAGGATGGATAATTATAGAGATTATACAGTTTTGGGAAGATGCAGTTGGATATTTTGAACTTTCTTGCCACATGCCTGATAGCTCGGGGGGGTCACTCATCATATGTAACCCTATCACGTGAGTTCAACAGAAGGATATTTTTTATTTCTAAAATTTACAGAAATAAATATACATAAGGGACTATTTAAAATAGTTTTGAGAAAAATTTACAGATTTGTATAGAAAAGGGGTACATTTTATTAATGAAAAATTTACAGATAAGGGATTTTAGAAATAGGCCTTGAACGCACGTGGTATAGAGGGTTCATACATAGTGACCCCCCCGAGCCTGATAGTGCATTATTAAAGTGTATTAAAAAACATGCCTTTGAAAAGATGATGACTAAGAATTCTATAGAGAGAATAGCACTTATGGATACCTATAGTATCCTATCAACATTTGGATGTAATGCAAGTCTTGCAATGCGGCCCCTTGATGAGATGAATGTTGCTTTGAAGTTAGCAACATAGAAAATATACTCTCTTACAAAAATATCTTGTTGTTGTATTCATGTGGTGGACTTGTATTCATTTTGTATTCATATAGTAGATTTGTATGAAAATAAATTAAAGTATTTCTTCTCTTGGAAGATGTGTTATACTTGATTTGCAATGCACTTGAAGTGCACATACTTTTATAAGGATAAGAAGTATTATGCTATTTTTTCAGCATGTGTTTAAAGAAAAGAAATTATGTTCTATTTTATGCTCAACTAATAAAGACATAATTTTTGAAACAGATACTTATCATGGGAAGAAAGAAGAAAGTTCAAGCTTTAGAGAAAAATACAAAAATGACATCTTTCTTATTACCTTCTACATCATTGGGCACTAATATAAACATGTTTATAACATCAAGTACACCAGAGAATTTACTCTCAAGTTCATCATCCATGAATCATGAAGCAATTTATGAGACTCCTGAACATGCTTTGGGTACAATGCATCATGCTAGAAATCAATGTTCTAGATCACTGCTTAACGATGATAGTTTTGATAGGGATTTGAGTTTTCAAGTCTTAGAAGCAGGGAAGACAGGAATACAAAACTGTAATCAAGGGAATGCAATTGGAATTGAAAATTCATCAGCTGGCACATCATTGACAAATAATGAGGTAGTGGATTTAACTGGATTGGAAAGTGGAAAAATGTCAGAAATAGTATTATCAATGTCAACACCAACTGAAGAAGCCATTGAGAATGCATCACAAAATTACAACTCTTCAAGTAAGCATAAGAGGAAGAGAGCTTAGGATATTCATAGGAATTTTCAAGAAGATTGGGTAGCCAAATATCCTTGGTTAGACATAGAACAAGTGGACACTGGAGATGCACCAAAGTGGGCCATTTGTAAAATATGCACATGGGCAAGGAAAAAGGAGGCATGGTTACAATTGAAGATTGATACGATTGAGAAGCATTGTGGGAAGGTTTACAAGACTATAGAAGGTACAAGTAATGAAAAGAAAGTGATCAAAGAATGGGACAAGGAAAATAACCGCCACTTAAAAAATGAGATTGAGTACAATAAGTTCTTGCTTGCACAAGAGTCTAGCAGAAATAAAAGTGAAGGATCATTGAAAAAGCATTGGGAATATATCGATGATCAGGTTGATAGAGAAAAGATAGTGCAATTCTCAACTATCATGCAAATATCGAAGCAAGGCCACTCACTAATAGACTTCTCAGATTACCAATCATATCTTCAATTTTTGGATGTTCCTAATTTGGCAAGTATGCATTGGTCAAGGAGTAGTGCAATAGATATGGCTAACCACACGAACCAAGTCATAATTGATGATTTAAAGGAGACTTTAAAACTTGCAGACTTTTTTTCTGTCATTGGATTACACAGCTATGGATACTACATCATGGTTGGGAATGCATTTGTACGTGGTAGAAAACAATAAGAGAAAACCATATTTTTTACATGTACACAAACTTGATTCAGAATCCTATGCTAATAACTTAGGGCAAGTTTTGATCCAAGATTAAAAAAGTATGGAGGCATGATAGAGTCTGAGATGGTCAAGAAACTTGTTTGTTTTGCATGTGATGGTGCTTCAGTCTTGCAAGGTTGTCGGAATGGTGTCTCTATACAAATAGAAACAAAATATGCTCCTAATTGTGTTGAGATACATTGTATGGCTCATCGCACAAATCTAGCTTACAAAGTTGTGTCCACATTTCCATCAGTACAACGAATCGAGACTTTGGTTAAAAAAAGCTACTCTTACTTTTGCAAGAGTCCAAAAAGATACAATCAGTTTAGAGTTATTGTAGAAGCAGTGGGTACAAAAGGGAGGAAGATTTTGAAGAATGTGGATACTAGATGGATATCTTTGGTTCAACCAGTGAAAATATTATGGGATGAATACAAGACTTTGGCCTATTTAATGCATATGGAGGCAGAAGGAGAGATTGAAAAGGCAAATATTTTGTATCATAAATTGACCAACATAGATTCCATATTGGGATTGTGTGGAAGTTATTCCACTTTTAAACAAAATGAATATGTTGAGTAAAATGTCTCAATCGAAGGATATTTATATCAATGAATATGTTAAGGCAATAAAACTCACTAATTTGAGTATAACAACAGCATACGATAAGAAGTCAAGCTCCAGTTTTCAAGATGAGAAATTGTTTAGAGATTGGAAAAGTTTAATAGACCTAGATGGGGATTCCTCTCTTTTAACATGTGACCAAGAAGGATATGCTTTCATTCGTGCAAACAATCAGGTTTTCAGGATGACGAGAGAAAACAAACGTCACAAAAGACTACAATACATTAAAAAAGAGGCTTTTTTAAAGAAAGTACAAACAGTGAAAAATGCCCTTAGTGAAGTTGCAAGTGCGGTAGTAGATGAGATCAAAAGTAGGTTTCCACGAAATGACCTAATGGAAGCATTTACCATCATATTTTCACATTTTTGGGTCAATGGATCTTATGAAAGTATCAAAGCAGTCTAAAGAATCATTTGGATGCTCTCAAAAAACACTTTGGATGGGACATTGATATGGACAATATAAAGTACAATGGTTTGTTGGATTTTGGAAAGCTTTATTCATAGTCTGCCCTTTTTGGAGAAGTCATGCACCAGCAAAGTAATTTAATGGAAAATGTTCAAATGCAAGGTTCGATGGTTTGGCTTTGGAATGAGCTCTCTCGTAGTACATTCCTATAAGATAACATTTCTGAGTACTTCAAGCTTGCAAATTTATGTCAAACCTTCATTCTTGGCTCAATTAAGGATGAAAGGTGTTTTAGTACTCTTGGTTACTTGAAGAATAAGCTTTGTAATAAAGTAGATGATAACTTAGATCTTAGCTTGAGATTATGCTCTTGTTCTTATGATGTTAGTAGCTTTCTGTATGATAGAGCATTAGCACTCTGGAAGTCAAGCTGTAAAAGAAAAGGCTATAATTAGCTGTTTTGGACTATTTAAACTAGACTTTGAGAATTTTCTTCCCCCATTGGATTTGAAGGATATTCATTATTCTTAAAAAATTTTATGTTTTGCATACTCTACAGCATCCTAAATGCTAGCTATTTCATGTATTTTGAAATTATGTAAAACGGAAAAGATAGAGTTTTCAATATAACTAGTTTTGAGTATATTTGTGAAAATTGAAAGTTTTTTTAAATGCTCTAGAATATTTAGCCAAATTTTGAAACAAAAATTATAACAAAAGATATAATTCGCCAATTCTTTAAAAATTTTAAAAATAATTTATGAAAAATTTTGCCAGTATATTATAATACTATATTTCTATACCTTCGATAAAAACATCCATGATTACTTTGGCAGATTTGCCATTTTGGAGTTTGGCACTTTTGCCATTTTGTAGCGCATTACTTCCGTGGATTTGCCATTTTGTAGCACATTGATTCGACACATTTGCCATTACTTTGTAGACCTTCTTTGCAAAATTGTAATGTACACCTCCGCATTTGTAACATTTAATCATGATTTTAATGGAAAAAAAATTATGTGGGGCAGGATGGGACTGAAATAAGCCCCATCCTGCCCCCCAAATTTTTTTAAAAGCTTCTGTAAAAATGTCGGTATATATCGACACCTATACTACCGACACTTCAATGTCGGTATATACCGATGACTACATCAACACCTATACCAACACTGTCGAGCATATTTTACCAATAATGACACCGACAGTTTCTTTGCGATGTCCACACCAACAGAATTTTTGACACAATTTGAGTAGCATAAATAGTGAGTTATATAGTATACCTAGCTCTACATCTGTGTGTGCAATTAAATTGCGTGCTATGTAGCAGAGTTTGTGGGGTGTATAGTCTTGTATAGCATAGATAATGTTGTATAATGCATACATGTTGTGCCCCATCTCTGTGTATTGAAATTGTTTGCTATGTTGCTATAGTGTGCCACATAACATATGCAGTTTGCTCTTTTCTTTTCCATGTAGACAGACTTCTCTAGGGTGTTCAAAGTTGCATATCCAAGTATTTGTATAGGGTTGAGGTCCTTTGAGAAGCTAAAACCTTACTTTGTACGCAAGCTTAACGATAGAAACACAAGTTGCTGCGTATATCAAATTCCAATGATATACTTGAAGGAAGCTCTTAACCGTACTCGTTGCACGATTGCATTTGATTTACATGGAGTGTCATGCCCTTGTCTTTGCAGTATATGCCTTTCATTAGAAGGAATAGGTAAATGTGGTGTAAAGGAGCATGCCTTTAGTGGGGTCACACAATTGTGGGAATCTTGTGTTTGTGCTAAGGGCAAAGAATCAACATTCCATGATTATGAGTCCCTCATGGGAGAATGTGAAAGGTGTGGTGTATAAAAACTTGCAATCTTCCCAAATGAAGTCTTGAGGGGTGCACCACTAAGAAATCCTAGGTATCGCATGTTCAAGGGGTATTTAAAAAACCCCTCAACTAAAAATTTTCCCGCAACAAAACCACCCCTCTTTCCTTATAAACTAATGAAATTTAAGTTGAATTAAAAACCCCTCCTGTTATTGTAAACCTGTTAAAATTTTTCCAAAAGTGGAGTTAAAATACCCCTCCTTTTGAATGCATGTGGTACACTAAAATTTTGCGAGGTGAACCCCCCAAGAATGAAGTGGCACATGAGTTAAAAAACGTGATGGTTTAGGTGTTTGAGGACATCAATGTTGGGCTAAATAAGAACTCAAGGGGGGGTCACTATGTATAAACCCTCTATATCACATGTGTTCACGGCATATTTGTAAAATCCCTTATCAGTAAATTTTTTCTTAATAGAATGTATCCTTTTTCTATACAAATCTGTAATTTTTTCCCAAAACTAGATTAAAAATTCCCTTATGCGAATTAATTTTTGTAAAATTTAGGAATTAAAAATAACCTTATGTTGAGCTCATGTGATAGGGTTACATATGATGAGTGACCCCCTTGAGAACAAGAAAGAGGGAAAAAAAAGCGCAAAGCTTTATCAGTCAAGGAGATGCCAATCAATGGCATGTTATCCATGTTAAAGAAACACAACAAATTTCATCAGACAAAACTTCATATACAAATGGTAGGTGGACTAGTTTAGGGAGTATTTAAAGAATTTCCCTTCAAATGTCATTGTGTCTATTATAGATTTTGTAGAGAATGACTCATTCAAAGTCCAAAATGAAGCTCAATCCATGCATTGGAATTGATATCAGTGTACAATCCTTGGTCATATTACTTATCACTCTAACTTTGTGGATGACCAAATTATCAAGGAGTCTCGAGGTACAATTCAAAAGGCACTGGTCATGGTTTGATGAAGCAACATCTTAGTTTAAGGCAGCAAGATCCATTTGCTTTGTTGCCAGATTCTTTGCACTGATTAAGGTTGAGATGACTTGGAACTTCTTTGGATCAGGCCACGAAAAAGGAGAACATGATGGTGCAAGCGCAGTGATGAAAAGGTCCCTTACACATGAGCAGACTCAGCTGCTGATGGCGTGGTATTGAAGCAGGTAGCTTATGTAGTGCAATTTTTAAAAAATTTATTGAATACTATCGCATCTACTAGTTCCAAGCGTAAGGAAGGACCATCCAAAAGAGTGTTTTGGGAGATCAAGGTGAGTGAAGTGGATAGAACCAAGACAAGAGATCGTGCAAGGGTGGAGTCGTGAGGATTGCATAACAGTCAAGGATTATGCAAGCATGATGCAACACAATTCAAGAAAATGGAATTGTCATGCTATTGCTATGCATGCATGCAGAAAAGGTGGAGATCGTGTGAGAAAAGTCCTATGTTCAGGCTTGGTCATCGGGCATCCTTTCTCCAATTGATGAGGTATCAAGTGAAGAAATCATGGTTGAAGAACCTATGTACGAGGGCTGTGAGGACTTGTTGAGTGATCTGCTTGTAGAGGGAGACAATTTTGCAGTGAATGTTGAGGAGGGAAATGACGAGGGTGTGTACTTCTTCATTCTAAAATGTAGCCATGCAAAGAAAACAACCGCCAAAGTGCTTAGAGACAAGTGGGGCACTAAGTGTGGTAGGGGCTCACACTATGTTACTAGATGGTACTATGAACATACAATGACCATCAATATTGTTTTCTCGAAAACAAGCCAAGCGCCATTATATTTTCTCATATTATTAGAGCCATGAAATTTGACATGGAATTGGTGGATCACAAAAGTAACATATACTACCTGTCCTCGTAGCAGGTGCACAAATTAATCTACAATACATTATCCTACAAGGCCTGAATGTGAGGCAAATGTGACTTGTAAACTCTGAAACATTTCATCAACCTTTTTAGTAACAACCAATCCAAAGCTTTTTTTGTCCATGGTTCATAGGGTTGTGCAAAATACTATCAAAAGATTATCTTTTTTGTTTTATTTTAGAACTATTTTGTTCTACTATTATGTTCCATCTCTTCTACTCAATGCACAAATAGCCCAAAAATAGAGTCAATGTAAAAAAAACCAACAATATTGTCATCCTCTAATTTCATTGCTCTTCTTTCTGAAGACAACCATCCACACAGCCATGAACTTATCTTAGTCTACATGATCATAAGGTCAATCAACATGAACAGGAGCATTACTTTCAAAGTCTTGCATGAACATCAATCAACATGAATAGGAGCATTACTCTCAAAGTCTTGCATGAACAACCACTAAAATAGCAGACTCTACAACTTAGCACATGGATATCCTTTAAAAAAAATACCAACCAAGCCTACTTTTGTAACCAAATTTTTTGGACTTCATATATTGGATTATGGGTTCAACATGTTTGGGCATAAAGGAAGAAAGTGCTTTAGTCATGCACTACAAGACACGGGCCGCATTCTGACACCGATACCCATGCTAAATACCAAGTTTTTTTCTCAAGGGGGTCACTATCTATAAACCCTCTATATCACGTGTGTTTAAGGTCTCTTTCTAAAATCCATTATTTGTAAATTCTTCACTAATAAAATGTACCCTTTTTCTATACAAATCTGTAACTTTTTTCCAAAATTGTTTTAAATAATCCCTTATGTAAATTAACTTCTGTAATATTTAGAAATTAAAAATATCCTTTTGTTGAACTCACATGATAGGGTTACATATGATGAGTCACCCCCCCGAGGTTTTTTTATAGAAACAAGTGGAAAGTGTTGGAAAGTCCATCTATGTGGACGTCTCAAAGAAATTGTCAATGCGGGAGTTGGTGCCATTGTTGGTAAAATATGATTGACAGTGTTGGTATGGGTGTTGGTGTAGGCATCGAGATATACTGACACTGCATTGTCAATACAGGCATCGATATATACTGACGTTTTTATGGAAGCTTTAAAAAACATTTGTGGGGTAGGATGGGGCTTGTTTCAGTCCCATTCTGCCCCACATAATTTTTTTTCCATTCAGTCCTATTACAAATGTGGAGGTATACATATCTATTTTGCAAAGAAAGTCTACAAAGTAATGGCAAATGTGCCAAAGAAATGTGCTAAAAAATGGCAAATCCTCCGAGGCAATCTACTACAAAAGGGAAGAAGTGTCGAAATACTGAATGACTAAATGTCCTACCCTACTATTACTCCTCCTCATCCTCCTCTCCCTCCTTGTCCTCCTTGCCCTCCTCGCCCTTGGTCTCTCTGCATGCACCCTCCTTGTCCTCCTCACCCTCCTTGCCCTCGGTCTCTCTGCATGTGCCTGATCCCTCGCCCTCCTCTTTTACAGCCTAACTGCTTCTTCTTCAAAAAATTTTAGGATTTGGTGGCTTATATATTGACCTCCCATAACCCAAACGAGGCTCTTCTCCTTCCCCTCCTTCCCTCCCCTCTCCCTCCCTTTTCTTTCCCCTTCCTCTCCCCTCTCCCTCTCTCTTCCCTCTTCTTCACCTCCCCTCTCCCTCTCTCTTCTCTCTTGTTCCTCTCCCCTCTTTTTCAAATCTTCTTCTCTCCTCCCTCCCTTCTTCCTCTTCTTCTATTTCCATTGGTTTCCCTCTCTTTTATCCCCCTTCCCCTCCGTGCAACACAATATCACATGGCCCAACTGTGCATGCGTGCATTTTTTGTGTGTGCTGTCATGCCCATGCCCCCTGTCCCCCATATCCCCCCTCTCTCTCTCTCTCACTCCCCCTCTCCTCTTTCTCCCCTTTCACCCCTCTCATGGCTATGCCCCCCCCTCTCCCTCCCCCCACTTCCCTGTTCCCCTTTCCCTCCCCTCCCCTCTTCCTTCCTCACCTCCCTCTTACCCTCTCCTCCTCATCCCCTTTCCTCTCTCTTCCTCACCCCTCCCCTCCCCTCCCCTCCCCTCCCTCATCACCCTCCCCTTTTCTTTTCTTCCCCTTCCCTTCCCCCTCTTTTCCCCCTTCCTTTCTCTCTCTTTGTCTCTCCCTCCCCTTCCCTTCCCCCTTCCTCCCCTTCCCCTTCCCTTCCCTTCCCTTCCCTCCCCCCTCCCCTTCCCTTTCCCCTTCCTTTCCCTCCACACACACACACACACACATGTATAATAAATTTAAATGCTTAATAAGTTAAGAAAGCGTTAGGTCTCACTCTCTATAACATGTTACATTAAATTTTGCAATTTTCATTTTTTGCACTTCCAAAAACTTATAAAATTATCTTACTTACTTGTTTTAATTTATTCTTTTAAGAGTGGATATATTTTAAAAAAACGTCTTAAAGTACTCCAAAATATGTATACAAATGATTTTGGAGAGTACACTTTCCAAAACTACTTACAAAACTAATTTTGGACATTGCACGACCCGAAATTAATGAAATGTGTGTTGTCAGCGTATCCTACCAAGTTCCAAAGAGTATTTGCATCTTATATGAGATCTGACTCTAAGGGTTCAGCATACTTTTTAACCTAGGCTTCTATAAACCTAGGTTTAGTTGGATGCTTTGTGATTTGGTCCTTGATAGAGTCTCCACATTGTACATAAGAGCTAAATCTCAAGGGTTGGCATACTCTGTTTACCTAGGCTTCTAGAAATCCAACTCTAACTTAATACTATGTGATTTGTTCCTTCTTCATAACTTGGACTAGCTCTTGGCATATGACCTCTAGCCATTGTTGAGAAAAAGAAAAATTTCCATATCTACAATTTGCCTCTCTAGTCTTTCAACTGAATGGAGTCCTCTTTTACTTGGGCTTAAAGAACCAACACTTCTTATAAATGAGCCACCAAATCACATGATGGAAAGGACATTAGAATGTCCTACAACACTTTTCTGTCCTATTAACTTAGCCACTTTCTAGAATTATTAAAAATCATTGATAACGTATTTTGGGGTTTTGATTATTATCCATAATAGATTATATGCTGAAAAAAACTTGTAATTATTATGTATTAGAGCTTGCATCTATTACTTTCAGTTCTACCTAAAGTTTTAAGGTAAACCTAAGACTAAAATTTCAAGCTATTTTCTTAGGTTTTAAATAAAATGGCCATACTTCTTAGTTCAAATGTGTTTTTCAAGAGTTTGTAATTTCTAGAGTCTAAGGACAACTATAAAACATATGTTAGGCTGCTTTGGATATAGATATTCATACTTATTATGATCTATGGACTCAAATGTAATTTTAGAAAATGTTAATAGTGAGGCAAACTTTGATCTTTTGAAAATTCTTTGACATGTCTAAAAAGCTCCAAATCAACCATATGAGCACCTAATCTCTTTTACTTTTATCCTTTATTATGATGTGGTGAATTTCCCTTATGATAGAGTACTGGTGTCATTAAGATATGACACTTTGTGGCTATTATTTGTAGTACATAAGGATGAAATGTGACTTATAATGCAACCCATTAGGCTAACCACTCTTGTTAATTCCTAAATAAATCTTGCCAAAATGATTTTCTAACAAATTTTTGTCACTCTTAGGTGCTTGATATACTTATAAACCCTTTGTAAAAAATGCTAGCTCACTAAAATCATTTTTATTTTTAGGAATGCTAGATAAAGTTTCAAATTTGAGTACTACCTCGGTGAAACACTATATTTTCATACATTTGTGAATACTATCTAGGTGAAATGCTATATTACCATACATTTCTGAGAATTTTGTAATCACATGTAATGGTTTTTTATGCTTCTTATATTTCTAGAAAATAGTCCTATGAGCCTACTGTAAGCTCAAGAGAGGAGATCACCAAAACTCATCTACATCAAGTTGTGATTTTTTTCCAAAATGACACTTTTATATCCTGTTATGATACCAAACTAGTCTTAAAATTGATAAATAGAATTGGTTTTTTGTTGGGTGAATTTAACATGGTGGAAAATAAGGATGATGGATGGCTTGATAAAGGCACTATCATAAAATGAGTAGAATTAGATGCTTGGGAAGAGGCCAAAGAGTTTTTGCACTTGGTGGACACTAGTGGATAAGGTGAGTCTGCCTGGTGCAATAGCCAACTGCAACTAATAGGGGGGACATTGATCAATACAATTTGGGTAAGGTATGCTATTTCTCTTATTAGGTGCATCCCACTCTTAGCTTGTCTTATCACAAGCATGTCTCACTTTCATGCAATTTTGGAATGGATAGAAAATCTCCTTCCTAGTTCAAGCTAGATCCTAAGCTTTTTCTTCTTAAAATAGTATAGGCAAGAGTTAAGGTTACATGGACTAAAAACAAGCAAGGAATGGTAGGGCTAAAACTAGAGTTTAGAGGATGGATCACATCAAGGTGTACCTCACAAGTCTTGAGAATCATGTGAGTCAAGGGGATAGGGATAAGGACGCACAAGGAGAACTTATTAAGTCCAAGAGGGAACTAAGATTATAGGAACAATCAAAACTCAATGGATCCAATGTCTACTTTAAAGATTGCTGGGATGGCAGGATTGACAAACCTACTAAAGAGACCTTTAAATTAAAAAGAAAGAAGAGAGTAAATGAAGAGATCCCTCTCTTGAAGAAAAAGGATGAATCTATAGTAAAAGGTCTTAAATAAAACATGCAATTGATTCATCAACATTTCAAGAAGTTGCTAGCGATATTTATCGCTCCTAATGTAGTAGTTCAACAAGTGAGGAGAATTTGCTAGGAGGCCAAAGAACACAATGTGCAAAACTTTGACAATGTTTTTTTAAATAAGCCCCTCACTCTCGATGAACTCAAGGAAGTTGTGAATGTTATGGAAGAAGGTAAGAGTCCAAGGGAAGGTGGAGTTCTTGTAAAGTCCTATGAAATATTATAGGAATTAGTTGGCCCTTTCCTATTATGTGTGTGAAAGTCTAAATGATAAATGCCTCCCATCACACAAAAATGGAGGATTTATCAAACTCATTCTAAAGGAGGGCTCTAAGGAAGAGCTCCAAAATAGGAGACCCCTTACTATGCTAAACTAAAATTATAAGTTTTTTGCTAAGCTCTCTCCCTTAGAATAAAGAAAAGAATGGAAACTTGGATACTTAAAATAACTAAAGCTTTGGAAGCTATAATCAACATTTGGTAGGGGTGTGAGTATGCCAAGGACACTAAGCAAGATATATGCTTTTTGAAAGTGTATTTTAACCCTATTTTAACAAAGCTTATGATTGATTGAAGTGGGACTTTCTTATCATAGGATTTGTTGCAGGATATGGGCATTAGACATACCTATGTATCCTTTGTCAGGATGCCACTCACTAATACGTCTATGAAAATTAGTATCAATGACAAAATGAGTCAGCCATTTGCATTGAAAATATCTATTAGAAAAGACTGTCCTCTAGCTCCTCTATTGTGTGAAATTGCTAAGATTCTTTGGGATGGCTAATATAGTAGTAGTAAAGGTAGGGTCAGTTAAAGAAATAGAGCTTCGTTTTGTTAAGCATGACCCTATGAATAATATGCAAGATCTTCAAGTGTACTTGACTGCATGGATGTTTTTTGCAAAGCCTCACAGTCAATAATTAACCACTCCAAGACAAGGTATGCAATGTTAAGTGTTGTAGATTAGGATGTTCTAGCTTGGGACTTATTCAATAGTTGGTACAAGGGGTGTGCAATCTCAACATAATTATAGATTAAACTACACTATAGAATGTATGCCTCGTAAATTGCTGCACACCCTTTACATTGGTATGGGGAGGTATCTCCAAGATGAGCTTGATCTTGTTGTAATCCATAGAAATCCCATTCTGGCACTTAAGAAAATTGAGAGAAATCCTATAGAGGTGACACCTACCAAAATCAAGTTTGAGATATTTGAGGTGGTCATTCCATGCAAAATGTATGCATACAGAATCCGAAGAACACCTCTAGGAAATGTGTCAAAGTACTTCTTGAAGGCTATGATCATTAATCATTGGAATGTGGCAAGAGTGTTAGTGATCCCAAAGAGCATCCCCTTGGAAGCATATACTCCCCATTCCATGGTGAATATTGTTAAATGTTGATCTTCCAATGCTATGGATACTTGGTTGCACCCAAAAAATCCATCCAGGAAGCTATAAGCTTCCTTCCCTGTGCGACTCTCCCCAGCATAGGCTCTACAAAGGATAGCGGATATGTAAGAAAACAATACAACATCTATGCTCAATAGATAATAGGATCTCGAACGCAAGAGAGAAAACCGAATAGTATGGAGAATAAAAAATTTGATTACTGTAGAACTGATACAATAGATGGCACTGCCTCCCAACCATGCACTCCTATGAAAGAAGCTTTGATGGCAAGCTGGAAACAGTAGAGGACGGAGGGTGGATGCTAAGGAATCAGGGTTGCTATAGCCAGTGATGAAATGGGCTTCATGGGCTTGCTCTTATATAGCCACCAGTCGTAGTCGATTAGGCTCAATTGGGTGATCGACCCAGACTGCCCAAAATGGTCGACTAGGGGTCTCGGTCTCAAAATAGGCCACCGACCACACGATAGAACCGGTGTGCAAAAATAGAGCAGCTAACCTACGGTTTCCGTTCGGCCCACAGCCATCCGGGATCATCTGGGACTTCAAACGAGCCCTACAACCCGAGAGTGGGCTGCCTCAGGAAATGCTCCATCTACCCTCAATGCGGTCAGTCATGGGATGCCTTCCCGCTCTTGCATGTAGCCTAGTTGGTAGTGTGCCAACTCTGTCCAGCCATCAGGCCACACATGGCCCCCATCTGGTGTCCAAACCAGGACCTACCAGATAACCGAGTTACTCAAATGCCTTCTCCTCATATGGGGGGCTTACAAGTAGAGTTAGCTGGTTCCCGCGTAGTTACATGAGAGTGGAGCATTGATATCTAACAGGATAATGGTCCTTATGCATCGTAGTATTGATATTTTTTTGGATCATGACATACTCAAATTTTGATGTTCTTATTCAAAACAATTATTATGGGGGTACCTAGTCTGTATGTTCATTCTCATAGATGAATCCCATGTTGATGCATTTTTGTATCGCCTCATGCCTTACCGGTTTCATGTCATCCATCATTGGGATGGTATGTTGCACAACCTTGAGGGATACACCCTTCATGTCTATAGAATTACAAGTTAAGCAATCCTCATATTCTTGTAGGAGAAAAATCAAGGCCTTTTCTTTCTCGATTGTGAGATCATTAGCTATACATACATACATACATACATACATACATACATACATACATCCATCCATCCATCCATCCATACATACATACATATATATATATATATGTATAGCTAGATCGATAGATAGATAGTTTTAAACTTTTCCCTCTATTTAAGAATTTGTTTTTCCTCTAGATATATATCTAGATATGTACTTTTGTGGACTATATATACAAATATATATGATATATGTATAGTGCTTACATTTTGTCCATTTCCTTATGATTATGTATAGATATGCAAATAAGAAAGCTTTTAATTATTTTTTAAAACCCTTTTAGTTGCTCTTTAAATTTTATCCTTCTTAAGTTTCTTATGTGGTTTTCTAGAACTTTATGTTTTCAAAGTATTCTATCTTATGTAATATGTTTGGACTCTTTATGTGATTTTTTTTTTAATAATATAATTTCTTCCTTTTGCTCTTATGGTATCAATACTTTTTTCTTTAATATTGACTTGCATTTAACTCTTATATATACACACACACACACACACATATATATATATGTATATAGGTAGGTAGGTACTTAATTTTTCATGTTCCTTACTCAATTTGTTCCTTTTTCATTTAATTCTTACTTATTGTCTAAATATAGAGATGTTGTTACTCTACTTTACTTGCCTTTTTTGCTTGTAATTTGAACATAAGGACCATTACTTTTGTGACATAGCTACTTCCTCTATATATATATGTATAATCATTTCCTGCACACTAGTATAAGTTATGAATGCCACATTTTTTCTCTTGTATTGGCATTCATAACTTTTGTAAGGGATTGCTCTTGTATCATACTTTCCTAATGCTCCTTTTTACTTAATTTCTTATCAATTATTAAAAAAAATTTAATTATTGTCTATCTCTAAATGTTATCCCCTCCCCCTATGGACACAAGAACCTTGTACCACTATATATGTATTAGGAGATTATTGATGTTATTATAATATTAATGTTCATTTAATTAATTGATTTTTCATTTATGCTTGAAATGGTATGTGTAAATCCTATTGTTTAAGGGTGTGGAATACCCCCCTAATCATTTTTCCAAAGATAGTTAATCCTCTCTTCTCTGACAGCCCCCTTAAGATTCTTTCATTTGCAAAAATTTTATTCACGGTGTGGAATACCCCCTGTGGTTTTGTTCATTATGGGTGTGGACCTTGGGGGGTTCACCTCAAAAGAATTTAGTCTACCATGTGCATTCAAAAGGACGGGTATTTTAATTCAACTTTTTGGAAAATTTTAACAGGATTACAATAACAGGAGGGGCTTTTTAATATGACTTTAGGAAAAAATCACTTAGTTCATAAGTAAAGAGGGGTGTTTTAATTTGGGGGGAAATTTTAGTTGAGGGGCATTAGGGGAGAATTGGGGTCTCAAAAGGACCTCATAAGGAATGGATTAGGGAATGCTTAGTGGGCTAATGCAAGGGGCTTGGAGGGTCCCAAAGAGGCCTAACCAGCCCAACCTAGGTGGGTTAAGCCCACATTTGAGCCCACCTCTCCCCCCATCAATGAGGGGAAGGGGACACTTTTTGAAATTTGAATTTCAAATTTTGAATCTCCCTCCCTCCCTCTCTCTCTCTCTCCCTCCCTCTCTCTCCCACCCTCCCTCCTCCTCCCTCTCCCTCTCCCTCTCCCTCCCTCCCCCTCCCTCCTCTCCCTTCCTCTGTCTTGCTCATCCTCCTCCCTCCTCCCTCTCCCCTCCTCCTCCTTCTAGCTCCTCCTCCCTCCTTCCTCTCCCCTCCTTCTCCAGCCACCCAGGATTCCTCTCCTCTGCTCCTCCCTCCTCTCTCCTCCTCCTCCCTCCTGTAGCATCTCTCCCCTCCTCCTCCTTCTACAGCAGCTCCTTCCCTCCCTTCTACACCTATCGCCCTACTCTTCTCCTCCTCTTCCTCTTGCCCTCATCTGCTTCTCCTCCTCCCTCTTCCTCACTACTCTCTCCCTCTCACTGCTCCATCTTTGCCAGCTCTCCCCTACATTTTATCTTGCATCACTGACACCTCTCTTTAAGTACTCATGCACCATTCGAGGACATATCCAACAAGTACCATGTGAACCTACAATTGGAGGCAAAATATGTAAGCACACGTTCTTTGGGATATATTGGAACTCCTCAAAGTGTTCTCCATAGACTTCGATTGCAAGGGAAGAAGCATCTTGACCTTTGGGTGGATGGAAACTTGTATCCTTTAGAACCTACCACCCAAAAGAGTCCTCCTTTTCATACAGTGCATGATGTTGTTTGGTTTGTTGGCAAGGGACATGCTAGATTGCTCAGTTATTGCAGTCGATTGAACCATTCTCAAACATTGGCTATGCAAGCAAGCGAGGTGCAGAGAGCCCAAGCAAAAGAACTTGCACATTTGGGAAATATTACTATTGTGGCAATGCATAATAGTATGTAGGATCTCCAATTGCAAAACAAAGAGCTCAGTAACAAAGCACATGCACTGGACTTGGAGCAACATGAATTAGAAGAATCAATCTAGAAGCTTGCTGAAAGCAAACAAGATTTGGAAAGGTCCATCTATGGCCAAGTTCAGTTGTGGAGAAGGAACAAGAGAAGTCGATAGAACGAGTACAAAAGTTGAAGGGAACACCTTTGGGACTAAAGGAGAGGAAAAGACAATTGCAATCTATAGATGCATTGTCAACCAATATTGCTACCCGAAAGAGGAGAATATGAGCTGCAAGGTTAGTTCCCTAAATTTTCAATGAAATTTATTACCCCAAAATATTTGTGGTGTTGCATTCTTTCCACTAAGACTCATTTGTACTCTACTTTAGGAATTTCATGGAGGATGTGATGGGAACAATGGAAATGGATGATAGTGATCCTTCATATGTTCTAAGAAGTTTAATAAAGCCAAGTGATGTCATGGAAGTGTTGAAGGACCGTAGACAAAAAGGGCTATGTAAACAAGTTGCTAGAGAGGTAATGAAGGATTTCAAGGGCCTTGTCGAAGCAAAGGAGGTGCTTGGAGCTTGTGATGCCGCTAATGTAAGTCGTGACGCTTACAACTCTGTTTTTAAAATTTTCAAGTTTGCTATGGAGGAAAAGTATAAGATATCTACAATGCCATTGCCAACACCATGGTCTATAAGGCTTGCACATCAAGAAACAAATCAATGTGCTAGAGAAAAGCTTGGAGGATACCATTGTGTAAGTCGCACAATGACTTGAAAGAGTAAAAAGAAATGTGGCATCCAAATGTTTGAGATGAATGCTTTCAATAATGTTTACGTGGATGTAGAAAATTTGTAGAGAGCCATGGTCAAATTCTATGGGATGAGAGAAGAAGGTAAGAGAAATTCCCTTTTCACATTCAACTTTATTTCTGCTAATTTCTATATCCTTAATAAATTTCTCTTTCATTGTACAGATGGCAAGCTAGTATTTGTTATAAAAATGGATGAAGCTCAGTTGGTAAAAGAGCACAAGCTAGAGAGGGTGAGCATTTGTATTATGAACGACACCTTGCGTTTGCTCAAGGGGATGAGGAAGTTGAGCAGGGTTTCTCAGTCCAATTTGAGAAGGACATATGGTGGCTTGCAGCCTTTGAGATCCCAAAGGAGTGCCACAAGACATTGAAGTGGGTTTCGGAGAGAACCGACATCCTGTCGATTATTCGAAGACAAGAGGTAGGGCAGACATTAATTGTGGATGGGCATGGAACGTTTCAAGTTGAATGGCATCTAGCTGGTGATTTGAAGACCCTCAAGGGCTTGTATGGTTGTGATACAGGTGCAGATGCAAAATGGACATGCTTATATTGCACCCACTCTCAGAAGATGCAAAAGGGAAGCCTACAGTGGAAAAATGGCATCCTTTCTTGCAACCAAAGTGCAGCCCTTGATCGTCACAAAAAGGATCCTAAGTGGGACCCCATTCTACCAATTCCATTGGAGTGGGTGCATGTGTGTACTTTGCATGCTGAACTGCATATACTTGATAAGTTACTCTATCTCCATCTAGTTTATGCTTGAAATTTGAGGCCATAGCAAGTATCTGCACAATGCATTGCAAAAGTTGAAGAACTACTCTCACTAATGGGACTTCATGGAGGCAATGTGAAGCTTAAGCACGACAAGAAATAATCAAGAAAGACACAAAATCTTCTTTCTAAAGTGTCCATGGGTGGAGGAAAGGCAAGGAGGTTCTTGTCCAACCACAATGCTGATAAAGAAAAACATACATTGGCTAAAAGCACCCTAGGTTGGGAGTACTGGAAAGATTTGTGTGAGTGCACCACAAATCAAGCTTCACATCCGCGAATTGCTACTTTGAGAGCAAAACTGTGGACAAAGCTTGATGCAATTATAAAGTTGCTTAGACAAGGTCAAACAGATGAGCTTTATTATGAGAGATTTAAGACAGCATTGGGAGAATTCATATCATTGATGGTAGAAGCATGGGGGGAGTCACATATTACACAATACATGGTAATCCTCCTTAGGTTGAAATTTTGTGCTTTAAGCTTGAGTCAGTTTATGTTTCTAATACAATGTTTTTCTTTACAGCATATTCTTTACGCACATGCACCATGGTTTGTGGAGCAATGGGTCCCTCTGTCCATTTGGAATACTCAAGGAATGGAGAGATCACACTACAGAGCAAAGGCAGCATACTTTAAGAATACAAGGCATGGGGGTGGTATCGCGTGAAGCAATGCACTACACAAAATGTTCGATTGGTTTTATAGATGTCTATAGGCCAGGACTATCAAGCACGGTAAGGTAGAGGTCTCAAGTCTCACGAAAGTGGTTCAACGTGCCAAGAAGACAAAGAGATGTGCTACTTGGAAGTCCTCAATAGGGAGCCAAGGGGTTGTGCTTTGGTTGCAATGTAGAGTCAGTCAGGGGAGGCGTTGGGTCCTAAGAGAGCCCCAATCATAAAATGTTTGATGAATAAAGTTTACACTATTTTGAGTCAATTATAGATTCCAAAATTCACAAATTTGTTTGGAAATTGCAGAATTTCATGTGCGACATGGCAGGGCAGAGGGGTGAGCGGGCAGGTTGGGAGGGAGGGTGGTGAAGATTAAGTATTATCAAACTGGCGACAAAGACTGGGGGGAGGAGGTGCACTCAAAAAACCTTTATTTAAAAGAAAAACCCTAAAGTGCTTTTAAAAAGACTATATAAGGCACTTCAAAACCTTTAAATACCTCATTTCTATGGCACGAGTTAAACAAATTGCTAGACCCACTGGATGCCAATTAGACGCTACCCCTTGTCCTCCTCACAATACCATGGCCTCTGAATACACTACTGCAAGCCCTAGTGGCCAAGAGGGCAATGATCACCAGGGATTTGAAGGCGGTTCTCATCATCGCGAGTCCAAGCAACACAAGTCCCCATCATCCGACTCTCATGGGGGATCCTAGGGATCTCAGCACCATGAGGAATCTGAGCACGATGAAGGATCCAAGCATGATGAGGGGTCCTCTCAGTCCTTCCACACAACTAACCATGGAAGTAGAGAGGTCCCTCGAGAGGGGCAAAATAGTCCACTCAATCCTAATCAATTGCCCCTCCCTCCTCCGTGGAGTCCTAGCATGGAGCATCTAGACCAACAAGGGGAGCAAGAAAGGCAAAGAGAGGAGATGGAGAGATTACAGGGGCCACAACAAGAGGAAGTATTTGGCGGGCTCGCAGATATAATGAACCTTGGCCCCAATCCTCCAACCAAGCAGACCGCACGGAAGAGCACCATCAACCCTCTATGCCTTGAGATTATCAAATATGAGGAGCCTCTAGTATGAGCTAAGTAAGAGCCTTAGCCTGCTGCCTCATAGCCTTGTGAAAAGGAAAAGAGACCAAGGACAAGTAGACCCTTAGGCATGAGAGGCCACCTTGAATGACCCAGCAGACATAGGAAGAGGATTCTGAAGAGGTGGTTGCAAGGGAGGAGAGGTGAAAGAAGTTCAAAGCAGAAAAGTGGCCATGGAGCCATGTCCAAAGGCTAGTGTAGGGTCCCCCAAAGATTAAGAGGTGCAAAAAATTAGGAGTGAAGGCACTTCAGGAGATCTGCAAGTTCCAAACCACTGTGGACAATCTCATTCCCCGTGCACCCTTCCAGTGTGTTCTACGTGAAATAGCACAACATTACAAGAGTGACGTGTGTTTCACTTTAGACACTATGGGAGCAATTCAAGAGGCAACGTAGCAGATGACAGTAGGTCTTTTTGAAGGCACGAAGTTATGTGCTATCCATGCCAAAAGAGTAATAGTGATGGACAGGGACCTTACACTCGCCAAGTGCATCCGCTCCAATCCCTCCCATAGGCTTAGATGTTGTTTGGGTTCATTTGGTGTAACCTGAATCATTTTGTAAATCTCTGCCCTTTGAGGCCAATAAATAAAGATATTTTTATGTTCTATTACTATTCCCATGTTATTATACATGTTACGTGATGCTTTCCATCAGTTTATGCAAGTTCACTGTGAATTTGAGTGGCCAACAATGTTTTTTCACCGTGGTGCAGAAGGCAAATGTGTTCGACATCACGCGGGGAGCCCAAAAATGGCAAAACCTGCTATGGTGTGTATGGGGTCTGTTTGACCTGCTGCGCAGTGAGATTCTTACTAGATTGCTCAGAAATGACCATTATAGTGCAAATATTCATCTGATCGCATGCTTTTGAATAGAATAGTGAATGAAAATATTAATGCCAACAATAATTAAAGTTACAAAATACAATGACAGTATAAATTAAATTTTGTAAAAGAACACAAAATGGGGCACTGTATAAAAAGTATAGTTGTATTCATATAAAATAAAATTTCCATACAATAAGGCTTCAGAGCCTTTCTCTCTTCTCTAAAACACTGAGAACATCGGGCTTTGAATTCCCAAATACACTCCTAGATCTAAACCTAGTCGATAGAGTCAATGCTATTATCGTTGCTGGCTAGGGACATGGTTGCTGCCGTCAATGCCATACCTTGAAAATTGGTTCCAAAGGTATTGAGGGCAGCCATGCGGTTCACCAAAATTAGCCATGCACTTTAGGAGGTCATCAGTACCATGTGGAGAAAACTTTTTGTGGATAACCACAAAGCGCCCTTTGGCTTGGCCAAGGTAATGTGCCAGTGAGTGATCTCGACTACTGTGAACAAGGCATTGCCGAGATGAGAATAGGTCGACCTCAAATGCCTCCTGCAACAGTCCAACATTACATTAGAATTCCATTGAAGCAAAAGTATACCAAGAGAGAAGAAATTCAAAGCTCATAGTTTCTTACTGCTATGGAGTCATCAAGGATGGATCCAGAGGCCTCCTGCTGTCTTAAGTGAGATGTGGAGGCTTCTTCTGGAACATTAGGTAGGTCGAAGTAGATTGATGTCTCTGTATCTTTGATTTGGGCCAGTGTTAAAGCAAGAACCTCTTCTATTGAATCATATACTCCCAAAAACCTTGCATAGTCATGTCCACCTCATATCTACATAGGATACCAAGAGCTTCATCCTCCCAGAGACCAAACATAACCTCTATGTCATGGAGAAAGAGGTATTGTTCTCAATCGACAAGAAGGGGAGCAAGAAACCATATCATTGTTGGGGGGTCTACAGAGGTGGTGCCCGAGGTGGATGGAATTTGAGAAGTAGAATGGGGTTCAGGAGGTCACTGGAGCAATTCCAGGGCCAATGCAGTTTCTCGCTCAGCTTCTTCATCTATGGGCTCTTCATTGTAGATATTGGGCTCATCTTCAGAAATAAGAGGATCGAAAAGGGCAGGGGCAGGAACAAGGCTTGAGGTCAAGGCCTCCTCTTCCATTTGTCCCTCTTGGAGAAGGAAAATAAAAGTCATTTCCCAAGATAGGAACCTATTTCTTGTGTTTCCAGTGACTCCACATGCTAGGAGGTCATCAGTGTCCACCTCCCTAAACCCTAGGGGTGTGAGAAAGCGATCTTAATGCTTCACGAACCTAGGTTCTTGATTGAACAAGTACTTCAAATAATCAATTGGGACCCATGTTTTTGTAGACTCATCAAGTTGATATGTAAAACTCGTGATGTAGTCTTGCATGTACTTGATGAGGTCTTCAAAATCATCTCGGGCTCCCAAGTAGGTGCCTAGGACATCTATGCTCTTATCAAAGACTGGAAATAACTCCTCCTCTCTATCAATTAATGAAGTATGGGAGATGAAATCATGGAAGGTAGACCTAGTAGAATCCATGGTAGTTTGGTAGCTAGGAGAACTATGGCTATGACAGTGAAACTTTGAAACTAAAGTAACTTTATAACCTATATATATCCAAATGTTCTAAATATAAAAAATAAAAAGAATTATAAATTTTTTGGAAAAAACTTGACGTTGACATGAAACAAAACCATTCAAAACATCAAAATTAATTGCACCACTATTAATTGGAAAATGTCAAAATCCACAATTGTTCCACCCGACATTTTGTAGACAATCTTCAATATTGCAGGAGGGATAAAAGTGGCATTATACACGAGCTTCTCTGCATGCTTTCCTAACTTTTCACCATTTAAGGTAAAGTAAAAGGACTCAGACATGCCATCCTACATGACCATTAATTGCCACCTGTTTTCTTCCAATGCCTATATTGGAATGGGGGAAAACAGAAGAGAGGCCAAACTGGATAGGATATATGTCTCACAAGATCTAGTTAGCCAAACCAACTCTTGCCACACTTAGGTCTTTTCCTCTTTCTTTCTTTCAGACCACAAGGTCTAGTTAGCCAAACCAGCTCTTGCCAAACTCAGGTCTTTTCCTCTTTCTTTCTTTCAGACCACAAGCCAATCCTGCTCAAGTGTGACTTTGGCCTGGGCCAAAAAACCACATCATGGTTTAAGGCTTATCCCAAATTTTTGACTTGAGTGCTCAAGAAGGTGTTAAACTTATTTGGCTCAAGGCTTTCACTGAGTCTCCATCTACCAGTGAGTCCTGGTATAGTGCAGTTGATTAGACTCAAAAGTTCCTCAGAAAAGCTAGAAAGGATAGAGCTAAAATTAGGGCAAAGAGGCTGGATAGCATTTAGAGCATGATTAATACCCTGGAGACCCTAGCTAGATAGGGATTTCTTTCAAACTTTTAAAATAAAATTCATAATCTAGCATATGTTTTGAAGATGATGCAAAGCTAACAGACCTACCAAGGAATACTTTAAAAGTATAAGAAGGAAAAGGTCTAATGAAGAGGTAGCCCTTCTTAGAAAAGCTAACAACTCTTTGGCCCTTTCTAATGAGGAGACCATTGACCTCATTCAGCTTCATTTTCAGAATCTATTTTCCTCCACCATTCAAGTAGACAATGAAGTGATTAAAGGCAGAGAATTTGCAAGGAAGCTAGAAAAAGCATTACTGTTCTCAGCTTTGATAACAAGTACCTAGAGAAACCTCTAACTATAGAGGAGCTATTTGAAGCTATCAAGGTGATGTCTAATGGTAAAACACCAAGAGAGGATGGACTACCAATTGAATTCTACAAAAGATTCTAGTCCACTATTGGCCCATACCTCCTTCTCTTATCGTAAGAAAGTGTCGAAAATGGGTTCTTGCCTACGCATATCAATGGTGGTGTAATAAAACTTATTCCTAAGGAAGGAGATAAGACTGAGCTAAGGAACTGGAGACCTCTTACTATGCACAATTGTAGCTATAAAATCTTTGCTAAAGCTCTGGCTCTGAGGATTAAAAATAGAATGGCCAAGTGGATCCTACCCGAGCAGAAAGGCTTCATAAAGGGTAGACATTTATTTGAAGCTATCATCAACATTTGGGATGGATGTGAGTATGCCAGAAAAACAAAACATGACATATGCTTCTTGAAGGTTGACTTTGACAAGGCTTATGATAGACTTAAATGGGAGTTCATCAACCAAGCTTTGGCTGATATGGGACTTGGCCCCCTTTACATTTCTTTTATCAAACTCCTCCTCACAAATGCTACAACAAAGATTTGTGTTATTGGGATCATGAGCCAACCATTTGAGCTTAAAAGATCTATAAGGCAGGGGTGCCCTATTGCCCCTTTACTCTTTGCAATTGCAGCAGACTCCCTGGGATGGATTCTCCATCAACAAAGCCAAGAAAACAAGTTGAAAGGTATTGAGCTATAGTTCTCAAGTGGAAAAACTACCCCATGCTATCAACAGCTATTTGTAAACCCTACAAACCTAAAGGCAACCAACTTTGGGTCTCTCTTTGGACAACTTTTAAAGGGATCAAAAGCCAATTTGTCTTTTCAAGTAAAGATGCCTTTATGACCTTAACTCAATTTGGATCTCTGTTATTTTCAAAGAAGCTATTCTTTCTAATGAAGAGATAGCCAAGCCAGCTTTTCTATTTAAAAAGGGTTTGCAAAGCTAGGGGCAGCTGTCGAACATATCTGAACTAAGGTGGAAAACTTGGTAGAGATTAGGAGAGAGTTTAGTCTAAACAACAAAAGCTAGTCAGTTGTTATGAGTAGATTACAACTTTGGAGTGGCAGCCAACAGTGGAAGAGGGGATCTTTCCTTATGTACAATAGAGAGTTCATCTAGGTGGAAAGTTCCTCTTTCTTCCCCATACCCACACCAAGCAGGTACATGGGTGATCTCTGTAGGGTTCTTTATGACAAGTGGAAACTTCATGACTCCAAGAGAAATGGAAATTTAGGTTCTCCTCCTTCAATTCCAAACAAACTATTTGCCCTGATGTGGCTCATATTGCATAAAGCTGTGTGGACCAATATCAAAGGACTCAGGATTGGGAAGGGTAATGGTAAATGTATGAATTGTCCCTCTACTAATGAGGATATCTTCCATGTCTTTGTGGCTTGTTCAGTGGCCAGAAAGGTATGGAAAATAGTCCAGGGGAGCCAGTGAATTGGAAGGCCATCTTGCTTGGAGGCTCTTCAACGACAAAACAGGACACTTGGTCACCCTTGAGAGCACATGCACTTTGGTTTATATGGGTAACCAAGAATAAAACCAAGTTATTTTGCAAGCTGACTTACTGTTTGTTAATTGGCTGTAGAAGACCAAAAGAAAATCATAGAACTGATCTTCACTTTTCAAGTAGAGGTTGCCATCTTCAATGCTGACTTACAAGAACACACTCAAAGCTAATTTGGGATTGATAATTCCACACCCTTTTAAGTCCCTACTGAGATCACTGAGTTTCTTAATTAGGTAACCTCCACAAAGGTAAAAAAGGAAGCTTCTGTTAGCACACTCAATGCCTATTACTGCACTCTCATCTACCACTGTCATGTGCTAGTTAGCCATGCAATGCTATACTATCATATGCTAGTTAGCACATGCAGTGCTTGTTTGCACCAGCAAGTTCTTATCAACACCTAATAATTAACACTGTCATCTACCACTAACACATTCTAGCTAGCACTATCATCTACCATTGACCTAATGCCTGATAATTTCCCCTACTAAGTGTGCTAACCAGCACTTGCAATGCTTGCTAATTGCACATGCCTATTAGCATAATATAATCCCTGACTGTGCACCAACTAACTATGCTAATTACCAACTTTAGTGCATGTTATCTCCTAGAATTTCTACTAGTGCACCTATTACCTATGGTAATTAGCACCTACAATGCCTCATGTTAGTACATCCAATGCCTATTGCACCTATAATGCTTGTAAGTGCACCTAATAACTATGTAGCACCTAGAATGCCTACTACATGTAATGCCTATTAGTGCACTCTCATCTACCCTTAGCGGGTTTTCCTAAAAAAACATTAGTATACCACATGCATCCAAAAGGAGGGGTAGTTTAATTAAACTTTTGCAAAAATTTTAATAGAGTTTACAATAACATGAGGGGTTTTTTAATTCAATATTAGAAAAAATTATGTTAGTTTATAAGTAAAGAGGGGTGATTTTATTGGGTATAAAATTTTAGCTAAGTGGTTGTAATACCCCTTGAATGCATGTGATACATAGGGTTTCTTAGTAGTGCACCCCCCCAACATCTACAACTTCCATATGATAGTTAAACATGGAGTGCTAAACTGTCATATGCTAGTTAGCACATGTAGTGCTTGTTAGTCCCATGGATGTTTTTATCGAATCTATACTTATATATTAATATAAAATCTTGGTGAAATTTTATTGAGCTAGTTTTTTTAGTTACATAATTTGTAGAACATATTACAATTTTATATATTTTTCTTTTGAATTTTAAAGAAAAAGTTGTAATTCTTGGCAAAAATTTACTTTTTTTCTCATTAAAGTTTCAAATCTTGGCAAATTTTTCAAACCTTTATCTTTATCAAGGCATACAACTTTCAACACCAAGATAAAAGTTTATCTTCTTAACGAAATTAATAGGAAAAAATCATCCATGGTTTGCAATGCCTACTAGTGCCCCTACTAAGCGTGCTAATTACCACTTGCAATGCCTACTTAATGCACATGCATTGCCTATAATGCCTATAAGCACATGCTTGTTTGAACTTGGAATGCCTGTTAGAACTTGCAATGCTTGTTACTGCACCTAAAAACTATGTTAATTAGCATCCTCAATGCCTGGTAGCACTTGGAATTCCTGTGAGCACTTGCAATGCTTGTTATCACATGGAATGCCTATTTCACATGCACTGTTTGTTGGTACACCTACTAAATATGTGATTTATCACTTGTAATGGTAGTTGATCTAGGCAATACCTATTAAAGAGCTCCTCCAATTGATATTTAGCTTTTGCAATTGCTAACATGTAATTGCACATTCCTTTTGATGTTCAATTGAGCTCTTTCACTGATTTAAATAGATAAATCCAAAGTGTAATATTTAGTTGTGGTAATTGAATCATTGAAGCCCTTTTGTGTGCACAAGTTAGAGGATATCTACCCATGTTGTTTTGAATACCATATGCAGATGTTATTTTTGAAAGTTGCCTTCAATTTCATGCATAGTCAAAAGTTTGGACTCCATGTAAGTTGTCTATGTACATGAACAGTCTGTAGTAGAAGTGGTGACACAAGTAATAGATTCTTTTTTACTCTACACACTTAGGAAGGTGTCACTCATTTGTGTGAATCATTGATCTGTCCAAAAAAAATAGATGCAACCTTCCATAAGAGGAAGTGTTTACTCGGTGAATGCAAGTATTGTGGCATAAAGAAGTTGGCCTTATGCCCCTCAGAGACAATGAAGGAAGGGAAGACCATTACTATGAAAGTATTTGTATATGTGGAATATGTAGACAAGAGAGGAAACAAGAAGCATAGAAATGCAGTGTTGGGAGTTTTGGGTGTTCTTGAAGAGTAAAATGAAGCACTTCATAAGGCACAACTATTTAGCCCAATGGCATGGTTTTCAATTCAAAGAGTGTTTCCTAATTTCGAAGATGATGTGGTTGTATCAATTGTAGACTTTGCAAAAAATATGTGCTTTCAAAGAATAGAGTGAGATCCAAACTATGCATTGGCATTAAATGCATGTTTCAATTTTTGTGCATATAAGATACTACTGCAAGGTTGGAAAAGTTATTAAAACATTTCAATTCTTCATTTTAGATGTTAGGTAGCATGAAAAATATCTTGGGGGGTACACTACTAAGAAATCCTACGTATCACAAGCAGTTAAGGGGTATTAAAAGAACCGCTCAGTTTAAATTTCTACCCCAATAAAATCACCCCTCTTTACTTATTGACTAATAGATTTTTTTCGTAAAATTAAATTAAAAAACCCCTCCTATTCAGGGATGTTTTTATTGAAGCTATGCTTACCTATTAATATAAATTCTTGGTGAATGTTTTCAAGCTCATGATTCTTTTAGTTTCATAATATTGGTAGAATGTAGTACTTTTAATATATTTTCTTTTAAATTTTGAAGAAAAAAATTGTAAATCTTGGCAAAACTTAAAACTTTTTTGCATAAAAGTTTCAAATCTTGGCGAATGCTTCAAACATTTATTTTTATTGAAGCATACAAACTTTTGATGCCAATATAAAAACTTAGCTTCTTAACAAAACTAATTTAAAAAAATCGTCCATGCTCCTGTTATTGTAATCGTGTTAAATTTTTTCTAAAAGTTGAATTAAAATACCCCTCCTTTTGAATGCATTTGGTACACTAAATTCTTTTGAGGTGAACCCCTTGAGCAAAATATTTGTATAGCATTATTTCATGTTACATAAGAAGTGGTTGAAAGAACAAGAAGTTGAAGTGAAACCTCATTGGGTTTGGTCTGATGCAGCTGCCTCATAGTTCATGTCTTGTAGGACCTTATATTATGTGTCTAGGTATGGTGGAATGACACACATGGAGATGACATGGACTTCTTTGCAAGTGGGCATGGCAAGGGAGAGCATTATGGAGCACTTGATGTTGTAAAAAGAGCAATAACACACAAAGAGCTAATGAAAGATGGGCTTACTTTAAAGTGTGTAAAGGATGTTATTGCTTTCCTGCAAGCTGACTTATTGCAAGAAGATGTAGCCTCTTATGCATTCCAAATAAGGGGATGTGCTCATGTATTTTGGGAGATAAAGGTAGGACATGTGAATAGGGAGATTAAGTGGAAATGTGAAGCTGTTCACAATTCACATTCCTTACCTGATTTTCATGGTCACAACATACATAATCCATTAGGGCTTTCTACCAAAAGCTTGTCATGCTTTTTTGATGCTTGTGTGCATGAGATTTGGAACATATGTATCAACAAAGCACATGAAAAACCTTGGGGTTTTCATACATTGGTGCCATTTCCAAATAAAGAGCCTATTGTAGACGAGGAAGATGCATACACATTAGATTCTGCAACTGTTGAAGGCCATCACAATGTGTTAAACAATGCTTTGTGTGTTGGTGAAATTTTTGTAGTCAACACTAAGACCAACAATGCCGATGTATTGAAAAAAAGGAGAAATCTAATATTGACTATGTTGATGATTAGGGAAATGTCATTGTGAAGGGGTGTGACAATTCTACAAACATACAAATCACTTCTCCTTTAAACTCCTCATGATCATGGCAACGCTCCACATACTCTCACACCTTGTGTATTCCATCAAGATATCCATGGAGAGTATCCCAAAATGAAGAAAGCTTTTTTCTATCACTCTAGAGTCCTATGAAGCCATATATAACAACATGCCCTTTTATGTTGACATGTAACAATTAGCTCCTTGTACACAATGTAAATAGTAAGGATTGTTTTTTATTTTGAAGATGACATGTGAGAGGTTCTATTTTACTTACCTCTACATAAGGGGACCTTAACCCCAAGGGTTTTTCAATTCCACCATTTTCTCATCCCTTTCTTTTTCCTTACAAATGGTTTCTAAAATCTCAATGGACTCCTTGTCATGGAACAAGTCATGCTCAAATTGGGATGTTATGCTTGGTGATCCTGGCACTAAAGCCAAACAAAGAGCCATGGTTGTTCTTGCTCTATCAAATATGAATGAATTTCATACAAATCCTACAACTCAAATTTTGGAAGTATGCGCCATGTGTAAAATGGATTTCGGTGGAGTTTGTACAATGAATCACCCATACTTTTGTGTTGGCTTTGCTTAGGTGTGGATACCAATACCAAATGGTTTGCAGGTCCTTTAAAGAAATGGGCTTTATACCTAATGTTAAATATTATTTCTTAAACTCATCCTAAACCAGTACAAGTGGCAATAATTTTTTCTACTTTTATTCTTCTAGATGTGTTCCACACAAAAACTTCAAACAATTCAAGACAAAAATCTAAGAATGTAGATGCATCTCTCTTGATATATTTTGTCCATCCACTCAACACATGAAATTTATCGATAAGGGTCATGTAGGGTGGGGGTGACTCTCCATGAAACACCTCTATGACCTTCACTAGAAGACCATTCAGGTCCAGCACATTGCTATACAATCTTCCTACATAGGAGTGGGAAAAATATTGTGGGAGGTTGAGGAAGGCATAATAGTATAAGGTGATCCATCAAGGGGATTTCCACCAGCCTAGATGCCTTATTCTGCAATCTTTGTAATATTTCCATTGCCCTCCTATGAATTTCCTGCCATTTATTATACTAATTCTCTAATTCCCTTTGCCATTCGGTCATGATAATTTCCATTCAATCACAAGCACAAGAAAAAAGCACCAAAATTGTACAAAAATTATGGTTTAACAAGTAACCTTCATGTACACCAAAATTAACAATATAAAACTAGCATTTGACTATATAAGAATCAGCAAAATTCTGAATTAGAAGGAGAAATTAATTAATAATGTACCATTAAAGAAAGGAAGCAACATTGAAGGTGCTAATTAGAATAGTTAGTTGGTGCACTAACAACCATTCCATGTGCTAACAAGCATTCTAGGCATTACATGTCCTATCATCAGTGCAACCATGAATAAATCAGCCATAATGATATAAATTTAGCAATGAACCATATATGAACCAGTGATATTCAAACCATTAAATGTAAACAAATGAAATAAAAATAGAAATGAGCCATATATGAATTATAATGACACACATTAAATCTAACATGTAAGAGTGTCTTGTAAAATTAGAAACAACCATATTATAATTGGAATGAGACACATTAAAGCATCAGATAAGGAAGAAATACAAATCGAGAGTGTCTTTGAAAGAGGCAAGCATTAGAAGGTTTTTTTGTGAAGGATACATTTTTACTTAAGATTTATAAAAACACCAAAGATTCATCATATATAATTGATACCCCAAAAGTACAAGAAGGCCAAATTGGTTGAATGCTTCATTTGCTATAGATCATACAATATTTCTATAATAGAAGACACTTGGGCTACAACACTAAGCCAACACATACTCTACATCACAATTTCTTCCATGCTCATAGTTTAGCAACACTCTTGCTACTTGTGCAATCCACCTTTGTAGCAAATGCACACTTTCATCTCTTTCTAGGCTCAAGTAGAGAATAGAGGTGGTTGACTTCTTCCTCTTACCCATCCTTGTAGCCACGTGTTCCAAGGGACTATCATCACCCATGTCCATTTTAAGATAATATGAAGGCACTCTCTACATTCTCAAGCTTGGTGATATCGGACAACACCTTGTGTATTACATTTTCATATGTTAGATCACCAATCATGTTTTCACCACCAAGTGACTTTTGTTGCAAGATGTCCTTTCCCCTTGCTTCCTATGTGGCATTTGACGATACATACATTCTCGGGGGTTCACCTCCCAAAATTTTAGTGTACCACATGCATTCAAAAGGAGGGGTATTTTAATTCAAATTGTGAAAAAAATTTAACAATCTTACAATAACAAGTGGGGGGGTTTAATTCAACTTTAGAAAAAAATCCATTAGTTCATAAGTAAAGAGGGGTGTTTTTATTGGGAGAAAAAAATTTAATGAGGTGTTTTCTTAAGTCCGCTTAAATGCACATGATACCTAGGAAATCTTAGTGGTGCACTTCTCGAGCATGCATTACAAGTTTATAGTTGCACCATTCTAAGTAGAAAGAAACTAAGTGGTCTTATCCTTCTATGAAAATTTTCATCCATCAATATGTGATTATAACACAAATGGATAACAACAATTGTGCTAATAACAATATGCTAACACAATTGTGGTAATAACAATATGCTAACATAGTTGTGCTAATAAAAAATATGCTACCATAAGATCATTAAGATGACAATATGCTAATAACACAAATGGGTTAATAATAGGTATGCTCATAACACACTTGCTAGCTACACATAACTGCTAATAAGATATATGCTAACAACAATTGTGCTAGTAACATATATGCTAATGGTATGATAACATGAATGAGCTAATAACTGTATGCTAACTGAAATGTACTAATAAAAGGTATGCTAACATATGTTGTGCTAGTATCAATATGATAATAAGAATTATGCTATAGGATATACGCTAAAAACACTTGTTCTAGTAAGAGAGATGCTAATGGTTGTGCTAATAACATATGTGCTAACATACATAAGCAAATAAAAATGTGCTAACAATATGGTAACAAAAATGTGATAATAAGAAATATGCATTATAAGTTATGATAATAACACAAATGGATTAATAATAAGTGTGCTAATATCACATATGCTAACAAGAAAGATTATGTATGTGGTAATACAGGATGTGCTAACAAAACACTTGCTAAAAATAGATGTGGCAATGCTAAGAATTGTTGTGCTAATAGCAGTATGCGAGCAGTATGCTAACAAAAATGTGCTAACAACATATATGCTAACAATATAAGTTGTGCTAATGACAATATGCTGATAACACAAATGGGCTAATAGTAGGTGTGCTAATAGTAGACACGCTACTAACGAAACTTAGGATGTGCTAACGATAAATGTGCCAATTCAATCAGATGATGTATGTGCTATCAATAGGTGTGGTAATAATAATATGCAAACAACAAGTATGATAACAACATTCGTGTGATCTAAGAATATTATAATAATAGAAATGGGATAATAATAGGTGTTCTAATTTATAGATATGCTAATAGCACACTTGCTAGCCAAAAAAAAGTTATAAAAAGAGACATACTAATACTCACAGATGCTATTAACACTGATGTACTAACATATATGTACTAAATAACTTATGTGCCAATAATACAAGTGGCTAATAACAAACATGTGCTTTAAAGAAAGCTATTTTTAATTTGAGGTGCTATTTATAGAGAAATTCAACCTAGCTTGTCTTCCTAACAATTGCATATGTAAGAGATGGTTGTACCTTCCCTAATTCCTTTGCTGCACTATTGGTCTGAGCAACCAGATGATCAACCAGAGAAATTATTTTTTCCTCTACATCTAGGCTGCATGCACAGGGCTAAAACCCTCATTTCCTGGTTCCTTTTGCCTTGCCTTATAGAAAATATAGTGTAAATGGGGGTTTCTTTATCATGGCCCTTCTCACCTATTTTTGGAATATCATCTCTCAAAGATTCATCCTCATCCCTTACTAGAGATTTTCCTACGCCATTATTTTATTCCACTTCATGATGTGGCTATCAAAATAGCCAAAATTTTGCAACTCCTCAATGTGCTACTCAGCAAAAGACACCCAAACAAACATAATCGAATTGCCTTGCTCAATTCACACTGGGCTAAAATCCTTTGAATATGCCCTCGCAAAGGCCACCATCACCTTCATGTTGATAGGGTGCTATTTCTAGTACACTTGATTGTGAAAAAGTATAAATTATCTATACATGTCAAGGCAAACATTGCTGCATTTTATTCTATACATGGATGGATATTTGGGTGGTTTAAAAGAAACCAACCACTCCCTCTCTAACAACTCTATCTCCTTGAAGATTTTAGGATCATCTCCCACTAAACAGAGACCATATTCCTCATGAAACTCCTCCCTCTTGAAGAACAATGATAATTGCTTTGGATATGTGTCTCTTGGATCTCTCCATCACCCTACACATAGATAGAATGGAAGTTTATGTTAACCCACTACATTGTCAAGGAGAATAGCCGTAGACTCAGTAGCCACGACAAAGAAGAGTCAACGACAATAGAGAAGGAGAGAATAGTCAAGCTGCTCACAAGATAATAACTGAGCTACCCATGACAACTAACCAAAGAAGAGAATGTGAAAGAAGACATAAACAAGCATTTGAAGAGCCCAAAATTGAGGATTTTCTATCCTTTTGCATGTCAACCTAGCTATCAAAACCAACTATGTTGACTCTTATTATTTGGATATGGGCTAAAGTTAGAACCATCTCTGCAACCTTTCCCTTTGATAAAGCTTCCTCTGTTTTTGCCGTGGTGCTCTTCTTTGACGTCTGACCTAGAGATCTAGCACATTTCCCTCCAAGTTGATCCCCCTCTAATGGAACCACCCATGTGTTGTGAGCCACTCCTCCCCCTTATGGAGCTGTGTAGTTGTGGACCCTAGTCTTGCCACCCCTCCCCTTCCTTGCCAATCTTCAAGCTTGAAGAACATCAATTACAATTTGCAACAAGATGGTGAGATGGTTTGTTGTCTAAGCTTTTGGTCTAGCAGTAGCGTGGAGCAAGTGTGGTGCCATACTTAGGTGGCACAAGAGGTGGCTTATAATAGCTTGCCAACTGTGCAAGCATGGCATTAGTAGTCCTTGGCCCTCCTTGGCCCATTGGACCTTGGAACTGGCACTCAAGGTGGGCTTGACCTTACTAGCGGTGAGGGCCTAGGCTTAGGCACACTCACATTGAAAGTGTTGAGGGGTAGGAATTGTCCTCTAGGGCACCTGCCCAAGATGGTCGATATACAGAGGGGGGTGAGGATCCATTTTTTGTGGTAGAGTACTCCCCCTAAAGTCCATTTATTCCTTTTCTTGCACCACAAGATTCTCGCCCAAAAGCAGGGTACCCTAGGCTTGAAGGTTCCAATGAAGGATTACTTTACCTCACAAAACTACACATTAACCTCGTAGGATTCACCATTGAGGTGGAAATTGGGATACTCTATGTGCTTCCTAATGACAATCTTGGGGGAGGGCCCTACAATGCTCTAGGGAGTTTGGATTGCCTTGTAAATGGTTTGAACATGTCAAGGTTCAAAAGATCAAACCTCTCCATAATGTTAGAGAGTGATTCCCTAAGCTGCAAGGCGGTAGATAAACGTGTGGGGGATCTGGGTCTAACTTAGAAAGTGATTCCCTAAGCCATGAGGCTATGGATGAAGATGTGGCAGATTGGGGTCTAATTGATATAGAGTTTGGAGCCATGGAGACCCTAGAATTTGGGTTGTTCTACATCAAAAATGATTAATTCCACTGAGTTAGAGATGCCGGCTTGTGATGGAACAGCATGGAGTAGGATTGTAGGGGGATAAGCTCTTGGATGGTGTTGATACTAAGGTGGTTACTTGATCTGATATAATGTTGTTGGAAGAATTGTCCTCTAGCTCTAGTTCAGCTCCTAGGAATCTCCTAGATGTTAATTTCATCTAGATGAGTGAACCCTTATCTAGCGACCATGATTCTAGTCAACAAATCCCTCTACTAGTCAACTAGCTAACTTGGTGTCAGTTGAGTTATTAACCTGATGTGCATTGGGTTATTAGCATGATGTGCACTGTGTTATATTGCAATGTAGCCTTAGTGTAGCTGCTTTGTAGCTAATGCAGTAGATATCTATTTTTTGCAATGTGGGGACTTAGTTGGACTTTTCAATGACCTTGGCCTACTCTTCGAGGTGATCTAGATTTCTAGCTTACTTGGTGAGACTCAGTTTGATGGTTTCCTTAGAATTTTTATTGTGTTAATTTTATGCAACCCCCACCCTCTTACTTCAAATTTTTGGAGGGTCCATTCAGTGTTTTTGGGTGATTGGTGGAAGTCCAAAAAATACTAGATCACTTTATGATTACATTGAGATCACAAAACTCAATGGGCCATTGACCACTTAACCCAAAGTGTGATGGGTTATTAACCCAATGTCCACTACATTATTACTGCAATGTGTTTGTTGGCTTACTAACCTAGCATGAACTCGGTTAGGGTTGACCTCTATTTTGGCCAACATTTTGTGCATTAATTATGCTAGTTGGTAGATTTTGTGCATTAGTTGTCATATTATTAGAGGATGTGAAATGATGTAAGTGAGAGTGCTCTCAACGGAAGCAAGAATGGAAGAAGGAGAGAGAGAGAGAGACAGAGAGCCACACAAGTTTTGGTGGGTGCAGAACCACCCTAATCTTCTTTTTCATTCATTTATATATGTGTTTGAGTATTGTACATAACTGGGGTTAAGGCACAGTGACCTTTAACCCCACAACCTCCCACTTAAAGGACAATGTGCCTTTAAGGGAGAACAACCAGTGAGCATACTATCCAATGCCCATCAATACACGACAATACTCAAACCGCTGACTAGATAGACTCTTCGTCAGCATATCTGCAGGGTTATCATCTGTATGAACCTTGACAAGCTCTATGCGCTTGTCCTCAAGTACCTCCCTGATGAAATGGTACCTAACCTCAATGTGTTTGGTCTTTGCATGAAAGACCAGATTCCGTGCTAGCTGAATAGCACTCATGGAATCACTATGCAATGTCGGTACACCTGTATGAATCCCCAAATCTCCCACTAGCCGATCAAGCCATATAGCCTCCTTGCAACCCTCTGTGGCTACAACATACTCAGCCTCTGTGGTAGACAAAGCAACACACTTCTGTGCGCGAGACATCCACGACACTGCACCACCTGCAAAGGTGAACACATAACCAGAAGTGGATCTCCTACTATCCACATGCCCTGCATAGTCTGAATCTGTGTACCCAAGTACACGCATGTCTCCTTTACCAAAGCAGATGCACATCTCCTTGGTACCCTTCATGTACCTCATGATGCACTTAACTGCCTCCCAATGCCTCTTTCCTGGATTAGCCATATACCAGCTAACAACTCCCACTGCAAATGCAATGTCTGGTCTAGTAGCTATCATAGCATACATAAGACTCCCAACCGCTGATGCATAAGGAACCTTGGCCATCATGGCCCTCTCCTCTTCTGATTTGGGACTATCTGTATGACTCAGTTTCACATATGGAGGCAATGGAGTACTCACTGCCTTCCCCCCCTCCATATTGAAACGCTGCAATACTTTTGTAACATTCTCTTTTTGTGAAAGCCAAAGGAGTTTCCTACTCCGATCACGCGTGATGCGCATACCAAGAATATGACCTGCAAATCCCAAATCCTTCATATCAAAGGCCTCATGCAGCTTGGCCTTTAATGCATCTAGCTCATAAGTATTCTTGCTAGCCAATAGCATATCATCCACATATAGTGCCAGGATTATCAGGCTACTATCCTTAGCCCTTTTAGTGTAGAGGCAGTGATCAATTTCACTCCTTCTAAAATCCTGGGACCGAATGAAAGCATCAAACTTCTGATACCATTCTCTAAGCGCCTGCTTAAGACCATAGAGACTCTTCTTTAGCTTGCAAACTAAATGCTCTTTGCCCTTTTCTTCAAAGCCTTTCGGCTGCACCATGTAAATTTCCTCATGCAAATCCCCATGCAAGAAAGCTGTCTTGACATCCATCTGCATAAGCTCCATATCCTCTGCTGCCACTAGTCCAAGCATGCATCTAAGTGTGGTCATCTTCACAACTGGAGAGAATATCTCATCAAAGTCCACACCCTTCTCTTGCTTGAACCCTTTAGCAACCAAACGGGCCTTGTACCTAGGCACGTCATCACCTGTGACCTTCATTTTGTAGACCCATTTACATGGCAATGCTTTCTTTCCATGTGGCAAAGAAACCAAGTCCCAAGTCTTATTCTTCATAAGTGAACTCATCTCTGATTGCATAGCATACTCCCACTTGCGTTGATCCTCATGCATCATAGCCTCTCTGTAGCAAGAAGGCTCCCCGCAATCAGTAAGCATCACATAGTCTACCCCTGGAACAAACCTATCAGGCGGTCTAGACACTCTAGATGATCTTCTCAAGGGCATTTCAGCTTGCTGTCCCACCTGCATATCAGCCACATTTGGCTCATCATTTCCACCAATAGATGATCCATCATCTACCCTTGATTGTATACCTGTGGGAGTACTTGGTGGTACCATTTCTTGCACATTTGGTGCATGAACAGCTTGGTGCATGAACAGCTTGCTGTCTATCAACATATGCAGGTGGATTCACATCCTGAAAAGTGATTCTCCTCATTTCCACATCCCTCATGGGTGCATTATGCATCTTCTTCTCATTGAAGACCACATCATGGCTGCGTATGATTTTCTTTGCTTCTGGATCCCAGAGACGATAGCCCATCTCTCCACTTTCACCATAACCCAGAAAGATGCATTTCCTAGACTTAGGATCTAGCTTCTTTCGAAGCTCTTTTGGCACATGTGCATATGCCTCACACCCAAATATACGCAAATGAGAGTAAGAGGGCTTCTTGCCACTCCATGCCTCTTCAGGAATACCACCATCCAAACTCTTACTAGGTGATCTATTGATCACATGCACTGCAGTCTTCATTGCCTCAGCCCAAAAACCACCAGAAAGACTTGCATTGGAAAGCATGCATTGCAACCTTTCTTGAATGGTACGGTTCATCTTTTTTGCAACTGGATTTTGCTCTAGAGTACGAGGGGATGTGAGCTCCCTCTTAATCCCATGTGTATCACAGAAATGCTGAAAGTCATGAGAGAGATACTATCCACCATTGTCAGTCCGTAGGCATTTAAGCGTTCTACCTGACTGATTCTCAACCAAGGCCAGCCATTTCTGAAATACCTGGAACACATCACTCTTCCGAGCTATAGCAAAAGCCCACACTTTCCTAGTTGCATCATCAATGAATGTCACATAGTATTCAGCCCCACCTAATGACCGTGTAGGCATGGGACCACATACGTCTGAATGCACCAAATCAAGCATTTCAAACTCTTTCTTTCCCCTTCTTTTATGGGCTGATTTAGTCTGCTTCCCATAGAGACAGTGCTCACAAAATTCAAAATCAGAGAAACTCAAATGCGGTACATAACCCAAACGGCATAAGAGTTTCATTCCATTCTGGCTCATGTGCCCCAACCTATAATGCCACAAAGAAGTGCTCGGCTGCTCGGTTATTGCAACAACATGATCAAATACCCCTGATACATGTAAGGGATACAAAGTCCTATACTTGGCACCCCTAGCCAAAAGCATAGAGCCCTTTTGAATTTTCCAACTTTGAAAGCCAAAAGTGGTGTGAAAACCAGCATCATCTAGCTGACCCACTGAAATAAGACTCTTGGTCAACTTAGGCACATGTCTCACATGTTTCAAAACAAATGCAGACCCATTTGCAAAAGAAAACTTTATGTCACCTGCTCCCACTATGTCACATGCATAGTCATTTCCAAGATGCACACAACCTATCTTTCCACTATCATAAGTGGAGAACCATTCCCTATGGGGATTAACATGGAATGAAGCACTAGAATCCAAAATCCAATCCTGGGAATATGCATCATCTGAAGTGGTAAGCAACTCTATAGATAAACTAGACATGAAGAGAACATCATTGTCACTATCATGTGTGACTGCATTGATCTCCTCGATCTTCACTTTTCCTTTGTCCTCCCTTGGACTCTCTTCCTTTTGATTTGCACCCCAATTTGCATTCTTTTTCTTATCCTTTTGCTCTCTTTTCAGCTTGTAGCAATCCTTTTTCATATGGCCCTTCTTGCCACAATAGTAACACTCAATGTTCCGTGCCCTGGATTTGCTACGAGACTTCCCTCTTTCTTGGGACTTCCCCCTGAACTGTGATCTGCCCCTTTGCACATTTAAGGCTGCATCTTGCTTGTTGCCATCCATAGACTTCCGTCTAATCTCCTCGGCCAACAAGCTACCCACAACATCATCAAATTTCAGTACTCCACCAGGTGCAGAGTTACTAACAGCTGTACGGAAGGTATCCCATGAGGATGGCAATGAACATAAGAGAAATATTGCCTTAGTCTCCGCATCAAAATTCATTTTCTGAGCCTGAAGCTGGCTGAAACTAATATTGAATTCATTCAAGTGAGAAGCAATGGAGACCCCTTCCTTCATCTGCAGCTCAAACAACCTCTTCATGAGGTAAACTTTATTAGAGGCAGTTTCCTTCTCATAAGTGGCACACAGTTTCTTCCACAAATCTTCCGTAGTCTGCTCATTTACTACTGTGAAATAAACTAACTCTGCAAGATGAAGTCTAATAGTAGACTTTGCTAATGCATCCAACTCATTCCAATCATCCTCAGACATATTTGCAGGCTTAGCTTCAATCCCTGCCAAGGGTTTAATCTGCTTCTTTTGAATAAGCACATCCCTTATTTGTTCTTTCCACAAAGAAAAGTTTGTCCCATCAAACTTTTTAATGCTGAAAAACTCCTTTTCAGACGTGGAAGAGGATGCCATGATGCAAATGAAACAAAATCCCAAATGCTAGTGCCTGTAAGAGAGAATCACACCAAATACTAGGTGCACCCAAATGTGTATGCCACAATAGAGTGAAATATCACCAAAATTCAAAGCTCAAAGCATCAAAAGATGCATTTGACTCATGTGCATATACTATGCATCCATATGAGCAAATCTGGCCCAAAAGAAAATGCCAATAAGTGCCAAATGACTCAAGCATAAACACCGTCCACTGGCATATGCATCAATAATATCTCATCCAAGAGAGCATAGCACTATCAGTGCATCACCTGCAATGTGTCAAAGCTATCCCTCAGCATAAAATAGCATCCATGTGCAAAGCGTCCATAAAAATAGTATCCCACAAGGCAATTTGGGCCTATCAGCGCATCCAATAAGGACCGCAATGCATCCAAATGGCCTATAAATCATCCACTGCAACCCAATGCACACCACGAATGAGCGCACACTGCTCAAACTGCAACCAGAGTGATCTGCATAAGGTATGCTCAGGAAATCATAGTCCCACAGTAATGAGCGCTACTGAAAATAGAACCTGAGATGCCTCAAAACATGGGCGCCATTGCATAATCGAAATCAGTAGAAAATCTGCAAATATCTCTCTTCTGCCAGAACTCCAAAATCCCAACCGATGAGTGAGAAATGGGAGTCAACACTTATCCACTGCCATGTGGCATAAATCTAAGGTTTCAAAACCTTAGAATGAAAAATGCATAACAGAGAGACGAAATCGAATACACAGAGATTTATAACTCTGAAAATCCTCCACCGAATTGCACAAGAACTGACAGGTAGGGGTTTTTGGGCGTCCGGAACACAATGGGATAGACGGTTTTGGAAACCGTGGTCTCAATCACTGGGTCCAACACACGGACTGAAAAACGTTTTTGGAAACAGAGCTATCTGTAAACTCCACCGGAGTGCGAATGATGAGCAACATAGAAGTTTTAGGACCTCCTGAGTCCACCGGAACTGACAGATCTGCAAATGGTTGCTCCAAACTTGAGTTCCAACACCCGGGGAAAAAACGCAGGAACTGACACAGTGAGTCAGAAATCCAATGAAATGATCCCAGATTCAAGAATGAAGGTGTTTCCAAGCTCTTGAAGTGAAGTGGACACCAAAAGCAAGCAATAGTTGCCTCTACAAGTCAATATGGAGTCTCTGTCATCGAACGGAATAGGGAAAAGCTCAAAAAACGACTTTTTCTTTGAAAGCTCTTAACAGGCTCTCAAAACCACTTCGCAAAGCCAAAGTGACTTTTCCAAAGGTTTCTCCAAGGTCTCTGCACACTCGGATGCAAGTAAAGTCACCCACAAAGCTTCCCACAAAGCTTCTCCTTCCTCCCACAGAGTTGTTAAGCTTCCAAGCATTCACACACGCTTAGCTAGATCACCCAGGCTCTGATACCAGTTGAGAGTGCTCTCAACGGAAGCAAGAATGGAAGAAGGAGAGAGAGAGAGAGAGAGACAGAGAGCCACACAAGTTTTGGTGGGTGCAGAACCACCCTAATCTTCTTTTTCATTCATTTATATATGTGTTTGAGTATTGTACATAACTGGGGTTAAGGCACAGTAACCCCACAGTAAGAGTGTCCATCTGGTAATGCAGCAAAGCCAATGCTAATGTAGCATGGTCAACATTAATGCAGTTGATATCTAACCCACCATGCAATATGTTATAATGCAGTGTATGCTACGTATGGCAAAACCAAGCTCTTGGCAAAGGGAGATAATAGAAGAAACATGTGCATCAAAATCATACCTTGAATTCCCTGGTAATGGCACCAAAAATGTGTATTTTGGTGGTGACTCAAGTGTCATGGGCATTTTGAAGGTATGCCAAGGGAGCATATCCTCCTAGATAGTCCTTGTGGGAGCAATTCAAGAACATGTTGTCCAAAAGTGTCATGCCAATGGCTCTCAAAGTTGTAGCAATGTGAATCCTTAAGAGAAGAAGGGGAGATAAGACTCGAGGGAGACGGTGAGAGAAGAAGAGGGAAGTAAAGTGGAAAGCATGGATCAAGATGGGGAAAGGGGGGCGAGAGGCATAGACAAAGACAAGAACAAGAGAAACATAAACAGTACTCTTCAAAAAATGAAGAGAGCTTGTATTCCTTAACTTGCAAACTTACAACTGAAGACTAAAGTCAAACTTTTAGCCTTTTGTACATAGCGCCTTTTGAAGGGAGGGCAACCCTATTTCTCCTTATCACACTCCCTATTTCTCATTTTACAAAGAATTTGGCCCTATATGGCTCCAAGGTGAGATTCCATTGTATTCCTCTCATCCTTTCCTCTTTTTGCTCGATCTTGCAAATATCCTAGAAAACTTGAACCACTTGGAGAGCTCCATGCCATGATGTTGAAACCGGTAACTTTGCATAAATTGTTAGTTGTGGTGCCTTTGGTAACCATTGTGGCTCTAACATGTCACGGGGTTAATAGTTATTAACATATTATTATTAGCACATCTATGTTATATGTACTGATTAGCATATCTATTATTTGCAAGTATGTTATTAGCATGTCTATAATTTAGCACACTTATTATAAGCACATGTGCATTACAAGCAACTATTAGGACATCTATGTTATTAGCATATATGCTAACTAGCATATCTCTTTGTTAATTATTGTATGGTTAAAGCCGCATAATAGTTGTAAATATAGGATTTTCCTAGACACCACAATATTGTATAGTTAAAGCCTAGTGTGGAAATTATCCTATCTAGTTATGTAAAGTTGACCTTTGGTTGTGCCGTATTATTATATCAAAGACCATGTGTATGGATTTATAGGAGATTAAGAGGTATACCTGACACAATCATTACATGTAAAAATTCATATATATGTAACATCTTGAGTGCACATACAACTATTAATATAGTAGTTGTATGGTTAAAGCAACATAATAGTCCTCTATGGTGGTAGCTTTTTTTGAATCTCTACTTGAACCTTCCAAGAGACAAAATCTCTTATCTAGCACAACAGAGGATGTAACTACTCCGAAGAATGTCATTAAACCATGTGCATGCAAGAACTTGTGATGTACATTCTATCATGTTTTTTTAGGTCGTTGCTCAAACTAGAAGCAAGGGGGGTTCATCCCATGTAGCTTACTTCTACTCTTGAACACTTATATGTTATGTGGTAGATCTTGTGACTTGGGTGTCCTTTTCTTGTAAACACTCATCTGCCCGATGTCAAGAATTTTTCTTTCTAAAAAATCCCTTGTAATACTTTTCCCTTACAATGACAAACCCCATTTGTCATTTATTTAAAGCTAGTTAGCTTATACTCTATGGTAGCTTACAAGAGTACATGGTATTCTACTCAATATAGACATTAGGTTGCATAGCACACAGGCCCACACAAGCTATGCTACTAGAACCCTTGATGTGCTTGCAAGCATAGCATAAAGAAGGTTTGCACTAACATGGTCCCAACCCAAGGTATAATTATGGTCCCAAATATTATATGTTGGTTAGCACTCATGCACAATGTACTAATTGGATAGATTTCTATGCACATGTTGGTTAGATAGCTAAGATAATCTTTAATTAATAGAAATATGATAGTCATCCATTTTCTCCCCATTTAGAGATACTCCAAAATTTTATTTGATCTTTGATTGTTTGATTGTCGCATTTTGCAAATCCATCAATGTGTAACAACACTACATAGTCATTAGCTCTAGAGCTATAGGATGTAATTATAGAAATGGTTAATGAAGTCTTTGAAAGTCATATGGCTACAAGGTATGACCTAGATGAATTGCAAATGCACATGTCCAAGAACCATGCCCTTGAGACTGGGGTGACTAGCTAGAAATGATGTTGAGGAAGAAAGGGTCGTGATCCCCTAGGTTGTAGGACCTTTCAATGGAGAGTTATTTGGGATGTATACCAAGTGTGTAGAGTGTGGCATAGAAGGATTGTCCCCAAGCTGTTTGGTCCATACATAGGTGTGTAGAGTGTTAGAATTTATAGCTTATAAGTTTGGAACAATTTGACTACATAAAATGACAATTATAACCTTTTGAAAATATAGCTTTGCATATAAAATTGACTTAAGGCAACTCAAATAATCAACTATTGGCTACTCACCCCTACTAGGTTTGTTGTAGCTTACAAGACCTTAGTAACAAAAAACACACGCCCACACTAGGTTTGTTGTAGCTGATAAGGACTTTGATGATGAAAAAGAACACACCCATAAAGGCAATTGTCCTATGATAAATAGCAATTGATGCATGTAATGACAAAACTTAGAGAAATAAGTGGACACATAGTTGGATGATTGGAGCCGCATAGGCTACCCTAGATATACTGTGACACACATAGTAGATGCACAAAACAACAAAATAACTCGCACACCAGACCATCACCAGCTTGTGGCAACCTTATAGAATCGGAACCACCTTTTGAGATAATAGAGGATCAACCACCAAGCACTACTAGCAACAAGAACCAATCAATGTCTCGCATCTAGCATATAGTATGTTGCCAAAGGTCAAAAACCTCCTTGGCTCTCATGGAGCTTCCAAAATTCCCAAATCTCTAGAGATAGAAGACTAGAAGCTACAAATATGTATCCCTAAATACCCACATCCCAAATTGTATGCACGAGTGCCAAGTGGCTCAATATTGCCATCTTTCCTAGAGACTTGAAAACTAAGACAAACCCCTACAAAATTCAGCATACCCTTACAAACTAAGACACACCCCTACAAAGTTCAGCATACCACTAATGCTAACAATCTCCCCCATGAGCTAGTGGGTAGTGGAGAAAGCTAAATGACCATAGTCAATCAACTAAAAAATTGTTGCTACCTCTTACACTTAACATGCATTATCTATGTCTACATCTTGGTAATTGGTGGTGGTTCATCTGGAATGAGTCTTGAAAAATATTTTCCTTTCTCTTCTTCAATTAAAAAAACTTTAGAATTTCTTGCAATATTCCTTTAGTCTTTGTTCTTGTTGTTGAATGCTTTTAATGACACTATTTTGCTTCATGTCCCTCGCGGCTATAGAAGTAACAAGATGGCATGAATTTCTTCCATTATCCTTAAATTTTGTTCGCCTTTGACTGCATATGCATGTTCAATTGTTCTTGTAGCATTTAACTCTACCCTTCTCTCTTCACTTAGAAGCATAGCAACAACATCATGGAAGCTCAATGCATTATTTACCCTCACGATAGTGACCAATTTGTTATACCTCACTAGTAGGGTATTGAGTAATATTGCCTTGGTGTTTTCATCATCCACATGAACCTAGAGTGCTTCAAATTGCTTCACAATGCTTACATCATGCTTAGATGTGTTACATGAGAATCACCCTTCCCCAGTTAGAGAGAAAATAGCTCTTGCCTTAGCATGATGTTTTAATTGCAAAATCTCGACCCAAATAATAGTTCCAGTATGTTCCAATTTTGACATATAGTTAATTAAGTATTGATATGGTTAAATAAATCGAATTCGAGAGCTTGGCCCAAGAGGCCTTCTCATTCTTGAGATCCCATGCATTCATTTTCTCAAGGCCCTGGTTGCTTTTTGAATCTTGAGATGACCCCTTTTAGAATATTCTATGGTCCTAACTATATAATCATACATACAATATATCAACATATGTGACACCATATGTACATTAGTGATGACCAATCCACTCACTTGGGGACGAGAATTTTTCGAGCATCTGAGCGAAAGAGAAATAAAAGCTTCCAACTATGCAAAAATATGGCAAAAATGGATTGGAAGAAAACATAGTTTCACTTAAAAATATGCAAAGTATTATAGCGATGCCTATTTTATACACAAATCTTTACGTGAATCTTTGGGAATGGTGTGAACATAATGGGAGCTAGTGTATAGACCACCCTTAGAAGCACACAACACTCGTGGTAGCAATTTCCCCAAAGTGCAAGCATTAGGGGAGTGTTGGGGTCTCATGCTCTGAGTGCTTGTTTCAAGCCATACAAGGCTTTCTTCAACCTGCAAACAAACTCAGGATGAACAAAAATTTGGGAAATTCAGATGAATAATTCATTTGGGAAAAAAAACGAGCAAAAATTCGCTGCCACGTCACGTTTTTTTCACAATTTACCACATCATCCATCAATATTCACATGAATAAAAAGTATTCGTACGAATAAAGCTAATAGTACAAATAATTTCTCATATATAGGCCAACTGTTGTTTGTACTTTGCTCATCTCACACTTGGTTCTCTAGTTGAGCAATAGAGATCAAAGAAGGATCTCTTGTGTGAATTAACACACTATTCAAAATTTTTGGACTTGTGTAAAGTCCAATTTGAGAAATGACTAAAAAACAGTCCAAAAATTTTGAATATACTAGTAATGTTGTTTTTTGAACTAGATTTGCCAACTCAAAACAAAAGATTTAATGATTAAGTACTAAGAACATCAATGCATAACCAAATCTCTTACAAAGGTGGTCTACATAAACATCTTCATAACTTCACAAAAATCTCTTACAAAGTGGTCTACATAAACATCTTCATAACTTCTTGTGAATTGAGCAACTATCACCTAAGAACATCAATAGATGACCAATAATAGATGACCAATTCTCTTACAAAGTGGTCTACATAAACATCTTCATAACTTCTTATGAATTGAGCTACTATCACCTAAGAACATCAATAGATGACCAATTCTCTTAGAAAGGTGGTGTAAATAAACACCTTTATGTATAAGTGGTGTGCACACACCTTTATGACCATTTCTTTTAGAAAGGTGGTGTACATAAAGCCCTTAGAAAGGTAGTGTAGATAAATCCTTTTATGTGTAAGTAGTGTACATATACACCACACTTGGTATTAAAAAACACCGTTAACTATAAAATGGCCCTCATAAACAATCTTTATACACAATAATGAGAGCAAAGAAATAAAAAAAGTAGTAAACTTTTCATTAGATATTCACTTTACATAGAAGTTCAAAACTTGTGATTACAAAGCCGTTAGCCATCATGTTACTCAGTACCAATATCCTCAATGCCAGGCCCTTGACTACCAGGGTCCTGACTACTGGGCTGCTCTAAGACTGGAGTTTCAGTAGCAAGGTCCTCAGTAGTTTGCTCTTCAGTTCCAAGCACCTGACTAGTAGGCTGCTCTAGAGTCTCATGACTAAGTTCTTGGTAAGTAGGGACCTGGCTACTAGGTTCCTGACTAGTAGGCTGCTGCTCTGGAGTCTGTAAGGTCATGGTTTAAGAACCATCTATGCCTCCTGGTAACTCCTCCTAGTCATGCTTTGCCTCGTCCATACCTTCTTTGAGTAAGGCTTCCTTGCTTGATCCACTTGCCTGTCCTTCACCCAAGATCGATTCACTTGCTTGTCCTTCATCCAAGATCAAGGGTGCCTTCCTCACTTTTAATTTTAAGGGAACTGCTTCCACCTCTTTAGCCTTACCTTTTCCTGTGACGTGCTGTACTACTATAACTTCTTGCTGCCGCGAGCCTTCCCGTATGATGAGTGGAACCTCCTTGACTCTAGTTGACAATTGATCACCCTTATTCTTTGTGCGGATTTCTTCTTGCCGTAAGTCATCGGATGCAGAGCTTTCATTCTCATCATCACCTGAGCTAGAATCATCACCCTCAGACTCGCTACCCTCTTCTTTGACATTTTCCTCTTCAAAGAAAGTAGTGCAATTGTAATATGTGTCAAAGAACTCAATTTGATGGGGGGTATCAATGACATTTACATTTCTACCTTGGCGTAGCAATTTCTCAGCAGCAAAACCCATTCGATACAATGCTACTTCCCACCCATCATTCAATAAATTCTTTGTCATCTCTAGTATCACATCAGGATCCATCGGCTTTCTATAATCCACCATTGCTGCATCAATCTTAGCCTTATTGTCCTCAAAGTAATGAAGCTCGAGAGTCCTTAAAGGAGTTTGGATTAGATTGCCACCACCCCTCGATAAGAAGCACATCAAGAAAGGCTGCAAGCCTTGAATGGCAGTGCCTTCCAAGACAGTCATATGATTACGTAGGACTATACCATGGTATACTTTTGAAAGTAAATACCCAAATGAAGATGTCAAACTTGCATATAAGGCATCCCTTTGTGATTCTGTCATGAACAGGACCAACGTTGATCTTTTCTTATCTGCCATAGGACCTTTTACGATAAACCGCACAAGTTCAACTATCCGTGACATTGCAAGGTCTTGCAATTCATCTATGAAGAATACGCATGGCTTCTCCCAAGCATGACCGCTCATTGTTATGAAATGCTCTGTATCAATGCCATTGATGTGTGCAAATTTTGTATCATTCTCTGATAGCAGGATATCATAAGAGAAGCTGAATGGAGAACCATCATCTAAACCACCAATTGCTCTACCTTGGGTAGTGGACTGCAAGGCCTTTTTCTTGATGTCCATATATTCTATCTCAACAACCTTTGGCATTTTAGCTCTTAGATCCTTTGTTGGTGTGGCATCTACATCCATTGAAGCCAACCACTTTCTAGCCCATATCTTATCAAGGAGTTGACCTAGGCTAACTGCTTTCTTCTTATCCACATCAATTGACTTGCCAACTAACTCATCATCAGATTTTAATAAAAATAATAGTGCCGAGAGAGCAGCCTCACTTTGAATCATTCGGGTGACCACTTCATCTAAGTTGCTATGCTTGCTCTTCTTTATAAAGAAGTAGTCACCACTTAGGATCTTCTTGCATACTTCTTCTGTTATTGCATCTGGAACAAACCTTAAAGCTCTCCACCAAACAATAGACATCGGTTTCTTTATTTCTTTCCTCTGAGTTGCAATGTGCTCTGGTGCCTCAAAGGATATCTTCCCTGTTTCATATGCTTGGCAAACATCCACGATGCTCTGAAACACTGAGTCCTTGCAGAAGACAATGCAAGTAACATCCCTGTATCTTGCAATGGCGGTGTTCAAATCCTTTGCCTCAACCTTATTACCTGGTATGCCTTGCGTATTGCTTACAACACCTTTCAAGCATCTATAGAACTGATTCCTCTTTGCCATGTATTCTGATGTAGGTCTTCTGCCCTTCACTGTTTGTGGCTTTCCATAGCCCATCCATAACTCCCTTGCCTTTATCAAGATCTCAGAAAGAGAAGAGCTTTTTTTCAACCTAAATGGAGCAAAATTCAACCTTTCTGATTCTAGAATGTACTTCGAGTCATCGTTAAATATGCATATATGACAAATGACCCGTTGAAACTTTTCCATCCAGGGGGCAAGCAGAGGGAAGGGGGAGCGACAACGCGGAGGGGGGGAGGGGCAGGGGCAAGGGGCGGGCACGGGGGGGGCAAGGGGAAGGGAAGGGGGTGGGCGGAGGGAAGGGGGCGAGGGAAGGCAAGGGGGAGGGGAAGGCAGCGCAGGGCGGGGGGCAAGGGGGAGGGGAAGGGGGCGGGGCGGGCAGAGGGAAGGGAGCGGGGCAAGGGGGAGGGGAAGGCAGCGAGACGGGGAGGGAAAGGGGGCGGGGGGAGGGAGGGAAGGGAAGAACGATAGGAGGGAGGGGCCTGCGGGGAGGCAGAGGGAGAGAAAGGGAGGGGGAAGGACCCGTGGGGAGAGAGAGGAGGGGAAGCGGAAGGGAAGGCAGGGAGGAGAGGGGAAGGGGGAAGGGAAGGGAGGGGAGAAGCGGGAGGAGAGGGGAAGGGAGGGGGAGGGGGAGGGGGGGGGAGAGCAAGGGAGGGGAGAGAGGAAGTTGGGGAGGAGAGGGAGGGAGGGAGTACCTGAGTGGAGAGGTGGTGGAGCTCCAGGAAAGTTGTGAGAGAGAATAAGAAAGTTGTGAGACAGAATGAGGAGAAGTAGAGTTTTATAGGAAATGGATAGCTTTTAGGTCAAGTCAGCTTTTTTAGTTTTTAAGGTTTTTTTAGTTCTTTTAGGTTCACTATAAGTAGAACATTCTTCATTCTCTCTTTCATTCAAAGATCATTCGTTTACACTCCACGCTTCTCTCCTCTCATCAACCTGTTGCACGATTCTCAAAAATTTTCAAAATGTTGCAAGAGGTGAGTTCATTTCTAACCTATTGCGTACGCAAGAACTTCTAAGAATCAAGTTTTTATAAATTTGAATTTTTTTTCAAATCCGATCTTTTTCTCAAAAACTTGTGTGTACGCAACAACTTAAAAAACCATTTTAGCATTAAATCTTTTTTTCCACAAATTTTCCTCTTTAACTCAAAATCTCACAACCCCTCCCTACCTATTGCGTACGCAACAACTTCAAAACAAAATTTAATCATAAATCTCTCCAAAAAACTCCCAAAAAAAAAAACAATCTATTATAAATTTCTCTCTCAACCTCAAAACCACTCAAACCCTACCTATTGCGTACGCAACAACTTTAAAACAAAATTTAATCATAAATCTCTCAAAAAAACTCATCAACCAAAAAAAACAATCTATTACAAATTTCTCTCAACCTCAAAGCCACTCAAACCTCCCTACCTATTGCATACGCAACAACTTCAAAAAAAATTTAATCATAAATCTCTCCAAAAAACTCCTTTGAAAAAAAAAACAATCTATTATACATTTCTCTCTCAACCTCAAAACTACTCAAACCTCCCTACCTATTGCGTACACAACAACTTCAAAACAAAATTTTATCATAAATCTCTCCAAAAAACTCCTTTAAAAAAAAAAAAATCTATTACACATTTCTCTCTCAACCTCAAAACCACTCAAACCTCCCTACCTATTGTGTATGCAACAACTTCAAAACAAGATTTTATCATAAATCTCTCCAAAAAACTCTTCTCACGACACTTTATTACAAATTTCTCTATCAACCTCAAAACCACTTAAATGTCCCTACCTATTGCGTACGAAACAACTTCAAAACAAAATTTAATCATAAATCTTTTTAAAAAACTCTTCTCACTACACTTTATTAATATAAGAAATCCATTTATAATATTTTTACTCCATAATATAATAAATTTTTATTAACTAATGTTAAAATATAATTTTGCTAAAAATATATATTATTAATCTATAAATTAATATAAATATTATATAATTATTATATAAATAATTAATATTATACATTAATAACATTTAAAATTATGTAGATTATATACTTATAATCTTTCAATTTTAAAAAGTAGTCAATAAAAGAATTAAATTAATTTAAAAAATAAGAAAATATTAAAATTTACACACTTACTTTTAGCATGTATGCTTTTATTCCATGTGTATAATACTTGTTAGTTAGTCGAAGAATGAAAAATTAGATAATGTATTTGTAAGGTAGGTATTTAAAACCATAGAATCTAGAAGACTACAGTATCATTGCATCCATATCATTTTTTTACTTTATAACCATCAGATATCCATGATTCCATGTGTATAATACTTGTTAGTTAGTCGAAGAATGCAAAATTAGATAATGTATTTGTAAGGTAGGTATTTAAAACCATAGAATCTAGAAGACTACAGTATCATTGCATCCATATCATTTTTTTACTTTAGCAACCACCAGATATCCATGGTATCCATGATATGGAATACATATTTCTTAGAATGTCCATGATATGGAATACATATTTCTTCGAATATTTCTTATCACATACTTTTTCATTTCTTCTCATACACCATGCAGCATGAATGTAAGAAAATATGAATCGGTGTGCTTTTAGCCTATGTACTTGTTCCTAATCAGTAGGATACTTTGACTAGGTACGCTTGTAACTACTTAAAGTAAAGCCTTTGCAAAGGATCGTACCTTCTGATACACCATGCAACATGAATGTAAGAAAATATGAATCGGTGTGCTTTTAGCCTATGTGCTTGTCCCTAATCAGTAGGATACTTTGACTAGATAGACTTATACTTACTTAAACTAAAGCCTTTGCAATGTGTCGTACCTATAAACAAAACACTTTGGAAAGCATATAGCATATAGTCTATATATATCTAAACTAAATACTTTAGAATGCATATTTTATATAGTCTATATATCTTAAATCTTACACCCTAAATCTTAAATCCTAAAGTTCCCTAAATCTTAGGTTATACAATCTAAGCTCTTAAACTTAGATAATAGTTATAATCCCTAAACCTTAAACCCTAATCCCTATAACTTAAATTCTAAAACCTAATTTTTAATTCTAAACCCTAGATTCTACACTCTAAGCTCATGATCTTATATACTAAACCTTAAAACCTAAATCCTAAACCCTAAAACAATAATCATAAACCCTAAATGCTAAACCCTAAACCCTATATTTTTAACCCTAAACCCTAAACCCTAAATCTTGAACCCTAAACCCAAAAAATATAATCATAAACACTAAACCCTAAACACTAGATCTTAAATCCTAAGCCCTAAATCCTTAACCCTAAATACTAAACCCTAAACGCTAACCCTAAAATACAATCAAAATTTTCTGATTTTTCTCGATTTGTGCAACAGGTTAGATATACCCCCCAACCTGTTGCTCGAGCAATAGGTTGGGGGGTATATCCAACCTGTTGCACAAATCGAGAAAATTCTCGATTTGTGCAACAGGTTGGATATACCCCCCAACCTATTGCTCGAGCAATAGGTTGGGGGGTATATCCAACCTGTTGCACAAATCGAGAAAATTCTCGATTTGTGCAACAGGTTGGATATACCCCCCAACCTATTGCTCGAGCAACAGGTTGGGGGGTATATCCAACATGTTGCACAAATCGAGAATTTTCTTGATTTGTGCAATCAAGCAACAGGTTGGGGGTATATCCAATCTGTTGCACAAATCAAGAAAATTCTCGATTTGTGCAATATCCCCCAACCTATTGCTTGAGCAACAGGTTAGGGGTATATCTAACCTGTTGCACAAATCTAGAAAATTCTAGATTTGTGCAACATGTTGGATATACCCCCAAGGTTGGGGGTATATCCAACATGTTGCACAAATCGAGAATTTTCTTGATTTGTGCAATCAAGCAACAGGTTGGGGGTATATCCAATCTGTTGCACAAATCAAGAAAATTCTCGATTTGTGCAACAGGTTGGATATCCCCCAACCTGTTGCTTGAGCAACAGGTTGGGGGTATATCCAACATGTTGCACAAATCTAGATTTATGCAATAGGTTGGATATACCCCCAACCTGTTGCTCAAGCAACAGGTTGGGAGATATATCCAACAACAGGCCTCCAACCTGTTGCTTGGGGGATATATCCAACAACAGGCCTCCAGGTTGGGGGGTATATCCAACCTATTGCACAAAGCGAGAATTTTCTTGATTTGTGCAACAGATTGGATATACCACCCAACCTGTTGCTCAAGCAACAGGTTGGGAGATATATCCAACAACAGGCCTCCAACCTGTTGCTTGGGGGATATATCCAACTATTGAACCTGTTGCTTGGGGGATATATCCAACTACTGCTCAACCTTGCACAAATCAAGATTTTTCAGTTGTATATTGGATATATTCCCCAATTGTATATCAAATTGTTGCACAAACAAGAAAAATTCTTGATTTGTGCAATAAGTTGGATATATCCCCCAACCTATTGCTTGATATATCCAACCGGTTGCTCAAGCACCAGGTTGGGGGATATATCCAACCTATTGCACAAATTAAAAAAATTCATTAAATTTTGTTTGTATTTTAGGGTTAAGGTTTATGGTTTAAGATTTAAGATTTAGGGTTTAGGATTTAAGATTTAGGGTTTAGGATTTAGATTTTAGGGTTTAAGGTTTAGGATTTATTGTTTAGGAGTTTAAGATTTAGGGTTTAGGAATTAAATGTTTAAAGTTTAGGATTTACGGTGGTTAAGATGTTTTGGTATTAATTATTTAAAGTTTAGGATGTAGGGTTTAGGTTAATGCCTTCTCTGCTAGTTTTGGTATAGAAGTTATTAAGTAATAATAAGCTCAATGATTATTTATTATGTTCATTTTAAGTTGCTAATCTACTTTTATACATAAAACAGGTATTCACCCTAATAGAGGGTATGGATGTGGTGTTATATAAGAAGAATGAAGTGGTGGCTTTTGGACGAATTCATAGTCTTGATCCTATGAATGTGTGTCATTTCCAACATTTTGGTGAGAGAAGATGTGTAGTGATAATCACCAACATTGTAAATCTTGAAGTACATTTAAAATATCCACATGGAGACTTTGAAACATTGTGACATATTTGATATGCAAGCACACAACAGAACACTCTGGGACCAAGACGAAATTGTTCCAAAGACATACTTTCAAGATATCAAGAAAACTTATATCCAGGGGGAAAAAGTACAGATGTTATCTTGCTCCGGAGAAGTTTTAGCAATTGGCAACTTTAAGGGCTATGCTCAGAGTTTTCTCTATATAGTGGAGATAATTAAGTTGACTAGTGCAGGTGTCATTCAAAATGCAATGGATAGTACTTCACAATTAGACGTCCATAATACTACGTCTCAACTACAAGTCCATAGTACTTGTAAATGGGGGTTAGCTTTCTTGAAATCAAGTTTGCCCAAGATAGTTTCCTTCAATGTCATGGAAGACACAACAGAATATTATCAGAAGAAAAAGACTAACACAAATGGGATCCAAATTGATAAGAAGCTATAGTAGTAATCAAGAGTATCATAGTGGCATGCTCACAGGTATTGAGGACATTATAGTAACAGATGTTGATGTAGAAAAGGTTTCTTGTGTTGCAAGTGACTCAAATATACTCACTGGTATAGAAGACTTGTCTTGTGTTGCAAGTGACTCGAACAGGCTCACTGGTATAGAAGACTTGTCATGTGTTGCAAGTGACTCGAGCAGGCTCACTGGTATAGAAGATTTGTCCTGTGTTGCAAGTGACTCGAACAGGCTCACTGGTATAGAAGACTTGTCTTGTGCTGCAAGTGACTCAAACATGCTTATTGATATAAAAGACTTGTCTTGTGTTGAGAATAATAAGATGGGACCACAAAGAAAAATACATGCAAGGATTGATGGGATAAGTGATGCAATAACAGGAATTGATGATATTAGTGACAATGATAATGATGTTACCACTCGAATACAAGGAAAAAGGGGCAGAGAATATGAGACTTGTCATGTTGTTCGTAATATTGTTGCTAGCATGCCAGAGAATATAGATGGGAGAATCTTGAGTTACGAAGGAGAAACAGTTCAACCACAAAATTCAAGAGGCATTGGCAACAAATTGACATCAATGAACATGTCGACCAGATTGCCATTTCCTAGATATTATAAGGTATCAAATAATTCTCAAGCCCACACAACATTTGATTATAAAGATGAAGATTCAAGGGAAATGGATTCGAGGTTTGATGGTCTTACAACTAGAAAACGCAAGACACTATTTACAAAAAGAAAGTATGTGAGTGTGAAGAGGCGAAGAATCATGGCATCAATTCCAGAACTAAAGAGACATGTGATGCTATCCGAGGAGAATATGGAAAGGATGCTTATGCGAGTTTGTTGCAAGAGACTTTGCATTAGAAAAGTTGGGAAAGATGATTGTGCAGCCATACGCCTTGGTATTTGGAGTAAGACAGCACCTAATAGACATAACTATCTTCTTCAAGAGTTTTCATAATCAAGATTTGAGCACAGGACACTATAAACCTAGATTGAAACCCATGGTTAATGGGAGACCCATTTGCAATCGAGGATATCAATGGTTAACTGGATTGTCACATGGCACATACTAGACCATTTGGGCAGAGGTGAAAGAAAAAGTTATTCATACAATTCATGGAAATACCTACAAGCTTAAATGCCATGGAAGCAGTATAAATGCAACCGCAACATTAAAGCAAGTTCTCGAAGACCATGCATTACCGTAGCCTCATCTTTAACAAACAATGCTAGATGGACGTGTCGAATGCCAACAACATCTTCCTTTGGGAATGACAAAGAAGGTCGTCCTATAAACTATCAATAAAACTTTACAAGACAGAGACGAGAGCATGACTTCACGATCAACCTTGTACAAAATTTGGCGTAGAGATTTTTGCCATGTCAAGACACCATCAAAGCAAAGAATGTCAAAATGTAAGACATGTGATGAATTAAAAAATGCCATTGAACATAGTAAATGTGAGCAGCAGCAAGGAAGATATATTAAATGGCGATCAATCCATTTATGTCATGTGTAGGATGCTCGAAAGTTGTATGCTTCTTGGAGAGAGGAAGCTATTTCACATGTCGATAAGTCCATGTGCATCACCATTGATGGCATGGACTAGAATACAACCACTTTGCCACGATATAGACATATCCCACCGGCATTGGAGGGCAAACATGGACTAAAAACACACTTGTGTGGAGTATTAGTACATGGATACCGAATCTTTTGTGATGTATGGATTGATAGTTTGCATGACCATGATAGTAACCAGGTTGTTACATCAATCATGAAAGCAATAAGAAAGGTCAGAGATGCTCGCGGATGTTTGCCTACCACATTGCGAATACAAGCTGATAATTGTTGGAGAGAGAACAAGAATAAATATATATTTGCTTTATGCTCTATGCTGGTTGGTTTGAAAATATTTGAAGAAGTGGAAGTTGGCTTTCTTCTTGTCGGCCATACACATGAAGACATAGATCAAATCTTCAGTGTTATCTCTGGTGAGTTGAAGGCAATGGATGTTTTGACAATGGAGGATATGCTATTTCGAATTGGGAAAAAAATTGGAGGTTCTCGCAAGGAAGAATTAGAAGTGGCTATCTTAGAGAGGATGGTAGATTGGAGAGCATTCATAGAGCCACATTTACAAATAGGAGATGATGCCCTAATAGGACACACAAATCCACACTACTTTCGGTTTCACATGCATAACAATATTTCAGTGATGCAATGGAAGCACTACTCAGTAGATGGAGATCATTTATGGAGTGAGTCATATGCTTTATTACAACGAATAATTCCATTGGAGGAAACTAGATTTGTTCTTGCAAAAAACAAATCACTTGACATAGATGAAATGAAAGGCTTGAAAGCCTTCATTAAACATCTTCAAAGTATGATGCAGAAATATCCTGAGCAATCAACTAAGAATTTGGAGACAATTAAATCAACTGAAGCACTTATCCAATCTTTAGAAAGACAATAAAACTTAATGAGCATTGAATACTCTGAATCCTTTTGGCCGGAACAAGCTAGGTCACCAAGTTTTCCTTTGGATATAAATATGTCAGTAGATATGGAGGAAGCAGAGGAATGCCTTTTACCTCGAAAATATTGTGGCAGGAAGGGAGACAAACCCTTACCAGAGTTTATACCATCTAATGAGATTGAAGAGGGTCTATTTGTTGCAGTTTGGGCATCTGATCCAGGTTCAGAGTTGGATGACCAAGGTGGCCCAATTTGGGTTGCAAAGGTTGCTAAGATAGAAAGGGATGACAAGGGAACTCCTATAACATTTACAGCTTTATGGTATGAACCAAAGCCATTGAAAAATCTCCTGAGAAGATATACAATAAAACAATTCTATGAGGGACGCTTGCAAAAGAAACGTGAATGGGTTCCAAATAATGAGGGATTAATAGAGGTGGAAGTCAGTAGCATTATTCATTGCTGGAAATCGAGGACACGAAGTTTTAAAAAGAAGCATGGATACAATGTTGAAAAATGTATCACAATCCCTGATCCAAGTCGTGTCCATATTAAACATCATTTGGCAAGACTTGACCCATCAAGCTCAAATACATTACATGAATCTGATGACTCTGAACGAGATTCAGATGCATAAGATAATGTTTTGTATGCTTTTTTCCATACAAATGGTGTATCTATACACCACCAATAAGATACTTTATTGTATGGTTTGTTTTTCAAAAAAAGGGTGTATCTATACACCACTTATATATTGAATTCAACAAACTCTTTTTTTTCAAAAAAATGGTGTATCTATACACCACTTATATGTTGAATTCAACAAACTCTTTTCATATGGTGTCATATTTTCACTTCATAGTGTTAAAATTGAACTTGAGTTAGGAGACTACTATTATTATTATTATAGTTATTGGATGGGGGCACCATGCACGAGTTTGGGAATTATAGCTTCACTGAGCCATTTTTTTTTAAATTAGAGGTTACCACTTGACTTTTTACTAGCTTAATAAGGCCATATTTGTATATAAGTGACCCATTTAGTGCTCAAAAAAACCCAATTTTTTAGCTCACTAAGTGAAGTTGAGTGGAGAGGATATGCTCCAAAAAAAAGTCCAAACCAAGAGAGAGTCCAAAAATTTTGAATAGTGTGTTAATTGTTTTTGTGGTTTTGTTTGTTAGAGTTCATAGGATCTCTTCTATGATAATTTTTTGTGTTTTTGCTTGTTAGAGTTCTTAGGATCTCTTTTTTGAGTTCTTAAGATCTCTTGTGTAAATTGTTTTTATGTTTTAGTTATTAGAGTTCTTAGGATCTCTTGTGTAAATTATTTTTGTGCTTTTGTTTGTTAGCGTCCTTAGGATCTCTTGCTTTTTATTTCTTAATATCTCTTATGTAAATTGCTTTTGTGTTTTTGTTTGTTAAATTTCTTAGAACCTCGTGTAAATTATTTTTGTGTTTTTATTTGTTAGTGTTCTTAAGATCTCTTGTTTGAGATCTTCAACTCTTGTGTAATTGTAAATTGTGTATTAATTTATTTTAGTTTAACTTATTTGTGTGGAATGTGATTGTTTGTGTTCTTTCTTTTGTGAAAAAATATATAAGCAAATTTTTTGGGTTGTAATTGTAATTCTCTTATGTGAATAAATACTAGTTTATTTCTTATGTACTGAAAAAAGTTTACATGAATGCATTTTGTGAAATAAATTTATTTCTTATGTGAATAAATTAAAATTTATTCTTATGTAAAAAGTTTTTTAATGAATAAATTCTATGAAATAAAATTATAAACCATTAATGTCGATAGCTTGGCAGTGCATCATTTGTATAAGTCTATAGTAAATGCCTTAGTAAATATATTACTAAATAAATACCATAGTAATTATAATATAAAATATATTAATATAGATTCAAATATTTTGTTAAAGTAAAATACTTCATTGAATAGATAATAAAAAGTTACACACTTTATCCTCTACCAGCTCCTTGATCTGAGTTGTAGATCACATGTTATGTCCATGGGGATCCGTAGCTCAGATTGAGGAGCTCTAAAAAGGGAAAGTGTTTAATTTTTTATTATCTATTCAATGGCCCAATATATGATCCAAAAAAAATTACCTAATATATTCATACGAATAAATTAGAAAAAATCGTTGGATTCGTTTTAAATCGAAAAAATCACGATATTTCATGTTTTTTCGAATCGAGAAAAAAAATCAAGCGAATTAATGCAACTTAAGTCTCAAAAGAGCCTCCAATAAGTGTTCCCTAATTTAACGTGATTAGAGAGGGATTTGAGGTATACCAATGAGGGTGCTCCTTTGTGTGGGGCAATGGTACATTGAGGTGTACAAAAGGACATTGCGGAGACCTCTCACCCATGGTTTAGAATTGTGATATTTACTCTCAACCATTGATCTCATTTACAATCCAAGGGATGCATTCAAGTTTTTGGTAGAACCTTCCAAGCCATTAGACCAAGGTGTAGATCCAATGGATACCATCAAAGGATAGAGGGATAAAATCTAAACCCTTGAAAATGGCAGGATCTAATGATCAAAAGAGAAGGGGACTCATTTTAAGCCATCCATTTACAAATAGATCCAAGGGTGGAGATGCATGGAAAAGGCTCTAGAATGTGGGCCATTGATCTTAAGGAGATCCAAGGCTTTATATGCAAGAGAAAGACACTTAAATCCACTCCATCCATTATGTTATTGAATCTCATCCATTGATATCAAGTGCCTCCATCTCCACACTCCAAAACCTTCCTAAATCTAAGCCCTTCATTTGATCCTTTGATCCCCACCATTAGATCTATCCACAATCTAATGATCCACAACAAATAATGACCTCTCCCTCTTTATTACACCTCTATTTGGTCAACCTTTTTCAGCTTGGAGCCCACCAAATATGCCTCCCACTAATTTGATCATCCTAAGCCTTTGATCCATCCACTCGGGTGGGTCACTCATCATATGTAACCCTATCATGTGAGTTCAACAGAAGGATATTTTTAATTTCTAAATATTATAGAGTTAATTTACATAAGGGAGTATTTAAAACAATTTTGGAAAAAAGTTATAGATTTGTATAGAAAAAGGGTACATTTTATTAGTGAAGAAGTTACAGATAAGGGATTTTAGAAAGAGACCTTGAATGCACATGATATAGAGGGTTTATAGATAGTGACCCCCCCAAGTCCATCCACCATCCGCATTCATCCAAAGGCCAAGGGTAATCAATTTCAAAATAAAGGTACCCATGTCAATTGAGTAAATGCTAGGGGACCCTTACCCCATGGGTTACCATAGTGGATTCTATTGGTCTTAGCTTAATCCATTCCTTATGAGGCCCTTTTGAGAACCCAATTCTCCCCTAATGGAATCAGAGTAGCGACCCACACCCACAAGTATAATGAATGATGAGTCACTCTCCCCCGTTCAACCTTACCACTATTCAGATCCAAATCATTTCATTTAAAAGAGGGCTTACTAATCTATTGTTCCTGCATGTTGGGTCAATAGACGGCACGTTTATGGATAAGAATCTTGACATTTCAATTGGGCAAAGGAGGTTTGAGCATTGTAAGCCTTGGTACATCAGGAAACTCAAAGACATGAATCTCTGTTGTTGCAAAACGCACATAGACTTTGACCTGGCTTGGAAAGCTATGAATGGCTTTAGATCTGGTCATGTTGGAGCATTGCTCCATGGGGATCGATGCCCATGTCTAACCGATGAATGTGCAGTCTCTATGACACCTAGATCCTCATCATGTGTTGCAAGGGAGAGCAGGTTTTGTAGCCTAAGGACTCTTTGGGAACCAGTGGATTGTACAAAGGGAGATGTTGAGTGGCCCTTCATTGAATGCATCTGTGGCACATGCAAGCATTGCAGTTTGAAGCTGTACAAGAAGACATTTCATGCTTGTCCAAATGAAATGAGTCAAGACAACCATGTTGCTCTAAAATGGAGATGATTTGAAAATGTCAATGTTTACAGTGCACAAAACCTAAGCACAAGGTTGAGGAAGCATTTAAGGATAGTTGGGGAACAACCTATGTGAAGTGGGATATAGTACTCGGAGATTTTTGGTACAAAAAAACATTCAAGAGAGGCCACAATTATGAGCTGCTACATAAGAGTCCACAAACACTTTTTTACTCTGATCTAGTAAGTGCTATTAAGTTCTAGATGCAGCTTGTGCCACAAAAAAACAAGGGCAAGAGTATCTTCAATTGGATTTAGACACGCATGAGCACATCTTGCGGTGTCTTGGAGTGGTGAACGAGGACGCTAAGATAGTACTGAGAAAATGTAGTCTAATTGCAAGGAAAAAATATTTTACTTATCTTGGAGAATGGAAAATATATTTGAGACTACATTTCTTTTAGTAAATCCCAAACTAACCACTCGAGGGGTTCACCTCACAAAATTTTAGTATACCACGTGCATTCAAAAGGAGTGTCATTTTAATGGAACTTTTGGAAAAAATTTAACAGATTTACAATAGCAGGAGGGGTTTTTTAATTCAACTTTAGAAAAACATCCATTAGTTCATAAGTAACGAGGGGTATCTTGTTGAGAGTTGTGGTGCCATGAGCACATGTAGAGCAAAGGTATAAGCAAAAGGGCAAGCTGCCACATGGCATGGAGGAGATATCCCACATGTGAGCAAGCAAATGGATGTAAGTACCCTCACCTATAAAAGGGAGGTTCATTTGAAGTAATATCAATCAAGCACTTTGCACTATCTCAAGATTCTCTTTATGAGTCCAAGCTAATCAATCTTGGAACCTAATTGACTTGAGATACATGTCATGAGCACTCTCTTCATCATGTTTCCACATAGGTTCCATCCACCTTAGAGCGCTCCATAGATCCTGAGGCACACATGTTTTGTCATGGTATTAGAGCATAGGTTTAGCTCTCCTAGTTTAGCTCATTAGTAGTTCACTAGGATTGCTCCCATGCCTAGATTAGTTGTAGGCATGCCTTAGGATCGCAAGAGTTCTCCTAGGTTGGTTTTAGTTTAGGTTGAGAGAATGTGAGTGTTCTTGATCAAGTGAGTTCATTCTCTCATTCCCATGATGAGAAAATTCCATCCATATTTCTTTAGTTGACTACTCATGGAGAGTTCCTCTTTGTTCATTTGTGAGAGATAAGGAGCTTCAGAAGCTTAATGAGATAGGGAGACTCATAGACCTTTTCTTTCCATAGAGAAAGAGAGTAATAGTGTGCTTTATTCGAAGCTTCATCGACAAGCAAAAGCACCTGCAACTCTTGGTCTCATGAACCGCACTAAGCCTTTAGCTACAAGGCTTGCTGTTGAAATGCAAATGTCTCCAACTGTGAAGGACATAGTCGCCATCGCCCACTACGACTCTCTTCTACAAAGTAGACTCTTCGCACACCGAGTTTACTGTGCCACCAATGCCTGCATCACCAATGACTTCACGTGCCTCAGCGCCTTCAAAGATCCTCTCTACAATACCTTCTGCTAGCTACAACACGAAGGCAAACTGTAGCCTTCCTTCACAGTGGCTGCTCACAGTCCCAACGACCATCTGCAACATCTACATGAACTGCCTCTACAACAAGCCAATCGACGCTCTTCCAACCGCCTTCGTCAACGATGCCTCTAGCTACACGACCAGTGCGCCATCTACGACTCTCACGGCCGACCAGCGACTCCATCAACGAACACAGATACGGCCTCCATAGTTCCCAGCGACCAAGCCTTCACGGATAGAGCAATGCTATGACATTAACAGCTGCCTCATTGCAAGCAACGAAGCAGCTCTGCGCACCCCACAGCTACAATGATAGCGGCTGCCTCTGCAAAACAAGCTTCCCCATCAGATAGCCACAGCCACGGGATGCTATGCTCCAAAGTTCAGCAAGCAACCTGGTTCCTGGTTCATTCGTAGCTCCGTCGCCACGCCCACGCCCTCGATGTCGATGTAGAGAAGCAGAGATATCCTTCTTCTCTAAGGTTTAGTAACCTTAAGACACGTGGAAAGATAGGAACTAACCATGGTTAACTCACTTGGACCTTGGTTAAGTATGGCCTTGGGTTAAGTTACTGGCTAGAGTAAAGTTACTATGGTTAGGTTATTGGAGTTAGGTTAAGTTCCTACCACATGGCATAGGGCCCCTTGCCAAGCACAGTTCTGCAAGCAGCATGAATCCCTATGCCACATCATCAAGGCCCCCTCTTCTTCACAAAACCTTCAACAAGGCTTAACTTGCAATCTAGGAAGAATTTGCACATGCTCCAAAAAGGAAAAGTGATCGTCTTTTTGAGCTCTACACGCCTATCATGTCAGAATCATTGTATGCAATTAGACACTACCAATATTGAAAGAAATCAATTGGTAAGACCTTTGCAAACAAATGGCAAATCAAAGCATGAATGCACACATAATTGTCATGCCAAAAGCACAAGTGCATGAGATGACCATAGCCCAGAACATGGCATCCACACACAAAGCATCAAGGCACATGGAAGAACAAAGCATCATGCATGAAGCTACACCGAGCAAAGAAGCAAACGTCATCGTCATCAAGCCATGAGCCAAAAGGTGACATCAATGGAATGTATTGAAAAGCAAAAACCTTGCCAACCTTGCCTATATTTTTGTAAATCAAGCCTGACCACCTGAGAGTAGCTATGAAAGCACCCAGGGGAGGTATTGACATGTAAAAGCCACACTTGACCACCTTAAGTAGCAATGTATGCACTAAGGGGAGGTGATGGAATGTAACTCATATCTGACCACCTTACAGTAGCCAAAGGATTATGGCACCAAGGGGAGGTGTTGAGAGTTGTGGTGCCATGAGCACATGTAGAGCAAAGGTATAAGCAAAGGGCAAGCTACCACATGGCATGGAGGAGATATCCCACATGTGAGCAAGCAAATGGATGTAAGTACCCTCACCTATAAAAGGGAGGTTCATTTGAAGTAATATCAATCAAGCACTTTGCACTATCTCAAGATTCTCTTTATGAGTCCAAGCTAATCTATCTTGGAACCTAATTGACTTGAGATACATGTCATGAGCACTCTCTTCATCATGTTTCCACATAGGTTCCATCCACCTTAGAGCGCTCCATAGATCCTGAGGCACACATGTTTTGTCATATCTTTATTGGGAATTTCTTTTAGTTAAGGGGTTTTTTAAATACCCCTTGAACACAAGTGATACCTAGGGTTTCTTAGTAGTGTGCCCCTCGAGACTAACCACCGCACTTGTTTTTGTAAATCCCAACTGATAAATCCCATGCGTGTTTTTAGTATATCCCAAACAACCACCATGTTGGTTTATTAAATCCCATAATGAGTCCACAAATCCACATATCCATTCATCTTGTAGTAATAGAAGCAAACCACCATGCTGATGGCTGTTAATATCCTAATGTGCAACCAACCACACCGCACTGTCAACCACTTTTCTTGCATTACTGCCGTGCTATCCTAAAATTCATGCAAAGTGCTATACTAAAACAATCCCCTTTAGATTGGTTATCTTTAGCTATCAGATTTCAACCACCGGGCTACATAAAGCATTTAGGTATTAACATGAAAGTAGGTCGACACAAAATTAGGTATTACGAGTACCATAAATCATGGATGATGGCAGATCGAGAAAGTCCACAAGTCCAAGAAATGCCTACAAGGTTCTTACTTTTTCAAAAATACGACAACATTTTGTGGCTCAAGGAAATTACAAAATCCCAACTACCTTATCAACCTCTCTATAGCAAGCATTCCTCCCTTTAGGATCCTTTTCCTCAAAGTTGAAGGATTGGCCTTCTTCAATTTAATCTCCTTTTCTTTTGCAATTTTAACCTGGCAAACGAAAAATTGAGCTGCAGCATCTACTTTCTTGTTGTAGCAGGCAGACACATTTGATCTATCCATGACCTAAGAAATGGAAAATGATAGTCTCTACATATCGAGCATGCATGTAAAAACATCCCAAAGAAAACAATGTGCATAGGGTGGTATCATGCCTACCATCGGATCATGCAATCATCTATGATGGGGGTATCATAGACCATGCATTTAGGACCTTGCTACATAGCAAGATAGGAATCTGATTTAACTATTGCAGCCATCAATACACACAGTATTGCTCTGTACATGATGAAGTTGCTTCTTGACTCCTTGCTCAAGGTTGCGGATGTTCTCCTTTATCTCCTCCTCTCTTTGATCACTCCATGCAACGGCTTCATCTAATTCCATCAGCATCTCTTGAAGTGGCCTAATTTTCTAAAAAACATTAACATGGCCCATTTCCAAGACTTTCACTCTAGTTTGTAAATTTCTCACGATGACGGAATGCTTTTCAAAACTTTCTGACACCATTGTAAGCACGTGCGCAACTCTGTCATAATCTTGTGCACAACCCTACCAGAAATTTGTGCACAACGCTATCATAATCTTGTTTCAAAACTTTCCGAAGCCACTACAAGCTCGTTCACAACCCTATCATAATCTTGTTTCAGGATCTTGTAGTTTACTCTTTGAATTTCCAACACTGTTTTGAAAAACAACCCCCACTATGGCTGCTGCAACTTGCTCCACTGTGGCTTCTCTCTACATTACTTCCTGTTGTGGTAAGTTGCCTCATTGTCTTCTCCATCCCAGTTGCTTTTTGCCCCATCCTTCTTGGCCTTGAAGCTCTCTCATAAATCTTGCATCACCACTCTGGTTTTTGCATTCTCCCTTTTTAGTCCCTTCATCATCTGGTTGTTTTCAATATTCAATGCATTCTTCATGTTGCAGAGCTATTTGTAAAGACCCTCCTTTTTGTCTCTCTGATCTTCAAGCTGCTTACCATGATGTCCACATCACTTCTAACTTCTTAAAGCCTATCTCAGAGCTCCTTGATGTGCTTATCTTGTTCTTCTCTTCTATTCCTTTCCATGTCTACCATTTTTGTAGTGGCCTTAACTTGCTCTTGTGCCTAAAAGGTCCTTGCTTCTGTCTCCTCTACCTTGGCTTTTGTACCCTCCCTAAGAATTTTCTCAAGTTGTGTTTCCTTTACTGCATCGGTGCCTTTCTCTTGTAGAAAAGTCACCTTTTGATACATATGTATATTGTATTGCTCAAAATCCCTTTGAGGGTACATGTCATTAGGTGCATTGCAACTCCAACAGACTAAGATGACAATTGAGATTTGCCATCCATGCAATTCTTCAGGTTGGTTATTATGCTCTTGGAGATATTTTTAAAAGAAAGATACATCATGTTCTTTCACTTACTCTACTACTGCTTAAACTTGCCAGAATTTAACGGTTCCTTTGGTATTAGGAAAGAAGTGCATTGCCTTCTTCAACACATCTTCCAGGTCTGTTGGCAAGCTAGAAAGCTTGACTCCACCATCTTTACCAATTTGAGTATTGGGCTATACATATAGAATATCCTATCTCTTCCACTTCTTCTCAGAGAAGTGTGCTTGAAAATTGCCTCTAGGAATCCCTAGTGCATTTTTAATCACGTTTTCAGTGATGGTAATCTTCTGACCTTGATAGACTATTTGTCACTCCTTTTGTACCAACCTTGTGAAGTTGTTGAGAGCATCCAAATTGGGCTTTTAAAGAGAGAGTGAGGAGCTCCTAGATGTCACGATTTCAAGCTGTAGAGGGGGAGGAGAGATTATGTGGGGAGGTTCCGGATTGTGGAAGGTCCATTATGAGAGGGGATAGAACTTGTAGGAAGAGTGCAAGGGAGATAGAAATTGTCGAGATAGATAGAAGATGAAATAGTGAAGAAAATGGAATAGTTGAGGCTTAAGTTTACAGTCCGAGTGCAAGGGAGAAAGAATGTTCTAGAGGAATAGAAGACAAAACAGTGAAGGGAATGGAATAGTGTAGGCTTAAGTTTGTAGCCTGATTATCAGGAAGAGCCACTGTGGTGGTTGGAATGAATTTTGATTAATTCAAGGCGATAGTACTACCTTGCATGGTAATGAGTGATTAGAGGTGGTGGCGTCTAAGTTTACCAGCCATGTTTGTAGTGGCAGCTAAGATTCCACCGCAGTGATCCACAATTAATCACTTTCCATTTACCACCACCAAGCTTGCATGCATGATTACTATGAGTGCAGTGAATAACCAGTCACCGGGCTTGCATGCTTAGTAGGGTACTAGTTTAGTGCATGGTAATGAGTGATTAGAGGTGATTAGGCTTCATGATTGACTTTTGTGGTAATTACTTCAAGGTGGTGGTGGCTCTCATCGGCCACGTCTATGGTGGCTAAAATGCCATTGGGCTACTGGTAGTTAATTACCAGCCACCGTAGTGGCCCACAATTACTAACCTGTCAATTACCACCACAGAGCTTTCATGCATGATTACTACGAGTGTAGTAAACTACCAATCATTGGGCTTGCATGCTCAATAGAGTACTAGAGTGCATGGTAATGAGTGATTAGAGGTGATTAGGCTTCATGATTTTCTTTTTTGGTGATTACTGCTTGGTGGTGGTGGCTCTCATTAACCACGTCTATTGTGGCTAAGATTCCACCAGGCTGGCAGTTAATTACCATCCATTGCACCTTCTAGTTACCACCATCGAGTTTCTACTTCATGATTTCTAGCCCCCGTCTGGGGTGGCACCTAAGATTCCACTGCGATGGCTTGCAATTAATATGGCTGGAGCCTTGGGCCTTCGGGCCTCCAGCCGCCATGGTGGCTCAAACTTTATAATAGATAAGATTAGTAGCATTTGGCATTTTACTATGTTGCTCTCATCTGCCCCTACTCTACTACTTTGCTCCACACACCCTCCTCTAGCCCTTTTTCGCCCTTGCTCTACTTTGCTCTATGCTCCCTCTTTCAACTCTCATCACTCATATGCTCCCCTGCTCATCTACCCCACTGCTCACCCACTCAACTTCACCATGCTTACTACCACCCCCTGATGCAACATGTTATCTGCCTTCTTGTATAAGGTGATTGCATTGTACTCACATGGAGTAGAAAAGTTGGCTCTAGTTGACACCCTTCATTCCCATGATTGATTCCTATATCTGCATGCAGCCACCTTAGATGACATGTTCACCTTTAGCCTCTTTATCGATGTGCTATATGGGTTCCCCCTAGATGTTGATGATGGCCTAATGATTTTCACAACAAAGGGGGGCGTAATATGAGACTTGGCAATGTGCATGGAGGCTTTGGCCTCTCCATAGTCTCCTCCATTAGCTCCCTAATAAATTTTAATGCAACAAGCTAGGCTGGTGGCAATATTGAGTTGCACAAATTTCCTCTTGCTCAACGAGGCTCATAACCACTCAACAATGGCTCGATGTAATATTTTGTCCTCTAAGGCTCTCAACAATCTTTTGGCTTGCTGGATGTAATGTTTTGGTCTCTAAGGTTCTCAACAATTCCTTAGTTTTTATTACATTTGTGTAATCTCTTTTTGTTCATTTTGAGGCTCTCAGTACGCACTGTTATTAACTTTTATATTTGAATGGTTATGATCACTAGATGTAATCTTTTAGCCTTTGAGGGTCTCAACAAGATCCTTTGTTTAATTTTTTCTCAATATAAGTTTTTAATTTTTATATAATAACCTTTTATTGGATGTAGATATACATTGTTATCTCTTTTACTCAATTTTCACTCGATGAATTGTAGTTGATTGTCTAGATGGCACGACTGGGCCTCTAGTCACCACGGTGGCTCAGAATACTTTTGCCATCATTTCAGATTAACTACAACAAGGACTAAAATACCAGTAAAGTAGGACTACCATTTCCTTGGTTTAGGACCAAAATAGCGCTAACATAGCTCCAACAACCTAGTGTTGTGGTTGTATGGAGATATATATGTTGAGATATGGTGACATGTGCACATACATTAAAGGCTAAGGTATGGTATAGGAATGTATTAAAGTAGCCACCTAGGATGTGGACTACAAGATGTGAGGATGTGGATTGAGGACATCCACAAGGAGAGATGTGGATTAGAGGATCCCACAAGTGTTGGCTATTCTAAGGGCTCTCTCTATATAAGAAGCCTATCATGTATTGTTGAGTACACACCTTGCAATACATTGAGTGTTTGCTACCTTATGTCTCTCTTGTGGTGCTTTGATCCTCCTTGATCCCTCACTTTGTCATGGTATCAAAGCTTCCCTATCTTCTGCTAAGACATGGTGATCCTTGCGTAAGAGTGTGAGAGATCTAGAGCAATTGAGTGTTCCTTCATTCCGTTGAGTGAGAGAAATTTCCATCCATTCTTGATTGGAATAATTTTTGTTTGCAAGAGAGAGAGAGTGTGTGTGTTTCTCTTGTTCATTATTCTTCTATGAGCGAGATAGGAAGAGACTCATACTCCTGTGAGAGATTTCATTAGTTCTAGGAAGAGAGAGTGCTCTAGTTCTTCTTCTCAGAGATTTCTTGAGAGAGAGAGAGAAAACAGAAATATCCATCTTTCGACTAAGGCTCGACCTTCAACAAAGCTCCTAAGCTTGGCACTCCCTCACGGCCCAGACGACTCAGGCTCCTTCAACAGCCAACGGGCTCACAAGACAGCAATGAAGGCGTCTTCTACAAAGCCTTAGCCCAAAGCTCCGCCTTTAAAGCCTTCAATGACTAAGGTTTCTCTCTGCAGACCAACCTGACGACCTCCACCCATGAATTGCCTTTGTAGTGCCAACGCCTCTACAGACTTCAACGCATACGGCTGCGCCACTTCCAAAGCCATAGCTCCAGCCGATGCTCCAAACATCTATAGCTAGCAAGGGCTCTTCATCTCAGCTTTCCCAACAACCACCCTGAGGCCCTGCCCATAGCATAGTGCAGGCCTCCAGCGGTCTATCCGACCCAAGCACAGACGACCTCGGAGCCTCTTCGACGATGCCAGCCCTTCTGCTACGAGTTTCGGCATCCTCAGTAAGAGTTCTCATTTTGTGATCCTTGGTGTTTTGGATTTTCAGAATCCATATGCTGCCCCGAGCTCTATCTCCTTGCACTCCGAACTCCAGCCAACAGCTCTGGCTCCAAGTCTCCTCAACGTCGGCTCTGCGCGCTCCTCCATCGACCACCGTGTCGCCTTTGTACCAGAGAAGCTCTCCTCTCTTTTCCCTAAGGTTAGACATTAGGACACGTGGCAGCCATTGCAAGAGACACGTGGCAACAAATGGCTAAGAAACGTGTACTAGAGGTTAGTCTAACCTTACCATGGTTAAGTCTTTGTAATTTTGGTTTAGTTAGTTGCCATGTGGCATAGTGCCACCTAAGCACATAGCCCTTGCTAAGCACAGTGTATCTACATGTGAATGCCCCCTGTGCCACATCATCATGCCTCTTCTTTCTTCATAAAAACTTCAACGAGCCATAACTCTCAATCTAGAAAGAATTTGCATGCACTCTAAAAAGGGGAAAATTTTGGTTTTTCAAGCTCTACGCGCTTGTCAACTCGGATTTTTTGTATGCAATTAGACATTGCCATATTTGAAAGTATATTCAATTGGTAAGACCTTTGCAAATGGAAATATGCACGCCAATTGTTGAGAAGTTCACCGGGGAAGGATTTCACACCTGGTCTACACAAATGAGGTATCTCCTGATGCATCAAAAGCTTTGGACGACTGTAAAAGAAGACATACCCATTGCACAAAATGATGCTTGGAAGGAAAAAGATGAAGCAGCACTATCACTCATTGGTTTGCACTTGGGTCCAAACATAATTCGTCATATAGACTCGAAGGATCATGCCAAGGATGCATGGGATGAGTTGAACATAGTGTTTGGTGCAAAAGCCAAAAATGAAGAAATTCATCTTAAGATTGAATTCTATGGTTTGCACATGAGCTTCAATGAATCAATGGCAGAATGCATAAACAAAATTAAAATCATTATGACCCAACTAGAAGGCATAAATGCAAAAGTAGGGGAAAAAGATGCACTTGTAATTCTCCTTAAAAGCATGCCTGCAGAGTACAATGCACTAACAACCACTTCGAAGAATCTGCCGGGTTGCCATATTTTTGCGTGTTTGTTGTTCCTTCTGCAACAGAAGTCCTACCAACTCGTGAAAGGAGAGAGGATTGCTGCCCCCCCTCAATGAAAATTCAGCGAGGTGTGGAAACCAAGATAGGACTTAGGAAAAGAGTTCAGAGTGGTGGAGATAATCTCTGGATCCGGAATGACTTCATCAATGTTCAACAATTGTTCCCTGAGATTCTAAAGCTTCATGAGGTGAGAATTCATGGAATCTCCCTCCTATATATGTGTATGGGAAAGTTCTTACTTCAGAAAGGAAACTCTGGCATCGTTTCTTGCTGCAAACATACTCTTCAGTATTACCCAAGCTGCCATAGATGTCTTGCATGACCGAATATGAGGTATAATGAACCTCTTGATAGAAAGAGAAATTACTCAAAGAGCTTGTGCATCTCTAGAGTCCCATCTTTTTTGCTCTGCTATGGGAGCTCTTGGAGTGGCTGCTCCAATTACTTGTGCTGTATTTGTACCTCTACCCCTACCTCTAGCTGTAGGAGTGACAGGTATAGGTGTTGTATCTGGTTTTTCTTCATCTCCATTGACATAATCCCAAAGATTTCTACCAACTAAGATATTTCGAACCATGAAACTCCACAAGGAGTAGTTGGTGCCATCCAACTTATCCTCCTATGTGAGAATCCCGAACACCTCATTTGAGTTGTTATGTGCCATTTTTGCCAAATAAACTCAGAAATATAGCAAACTGAACAAGTAAAATCCCTTCCTGGGATGTAATATGCACAAGTAAATTCTGCAAAGAAAAATATGCCCACAGTGACAAATACTGTCACAACCTGTTAAAGGCTCAAAATGCACCACAATGCATTGCTCAATGCCCAAAAATCTGCAAATAGAATCTACATAAGGTGGCAAAAGTCTGCAATTTCACTCGTACTGATGCAAAGTTCCAAAATGCTCTTTTACCTGCAAAATTGCAACCCAAATGTAAAAGCCCCAACTTCTTGTAGGAAATTGCATACGAAAGAGGGCAAATGGTATGAAAGCCCCAAATGTTGCACAAATTGCACTGCCTACAAAAGCCCCAAATTTCTACAAGAAATTGCACTTAAAAGGGGCAAATCAACTAAAAGCCCCAAATTTCTACAATTCTCTACAAAAAATGTAAAAGCTCCCAAAATGCAAACCAAACAATGGTTCTCTGTGCAAATGCCTATCAGAAAACACCTTCCAAAGTCCACCTGTAAAGAAAAACTCCGCACGAAGTATGGGCTCCTCAACTTGTACGGAACTATCAGTACCAAATCTTTACAATGTACGGGCTATGTACGACGACTTATACGAAGCTCTGTGTACAGATGTACGGCTCTTGTTGTACGAGTGTACAGTTGCTGCTGCTGTTGTACCGAGGTAGAGACTGGTGGTGTTGTACGGACGTACGGTTGACTAACACAGCTCTGTACGTCTGGCTGACGCAGGAGTGTATGGCGAGTCAGTGCAGGTACTGTACGGATTGCACGTATGGTTGTACGACAAACTCGAAATCCGTACAGCATACGGACATTGTATAACTGTTCACGGGCTGATGTACGATTGGCTATATGCTCGGGGGGGTCACTCATCATATGTAACCCTATTACGTTAGTTCAACAGAAGGATTTTTTTTATTTCTAAAATTTACAGAAATAAATATACATAAGAGACTATTTAAAATAGTTTTGGAAAAAATTTACAGATTTGTATAGAAAAGGGATACATTTTATTAATGAAATTTTTTACAGATAAGGGACTTTAAATATAGGCCTTGAATGCACATGATATAGAGGGTTTATACATAGTGACCCGCTCGAGGCTGTATGGCTAGAGCTTCGTCACTAGTACTGGCATACGGGCAGCAGCGTGGGCTGCTGTATGGCTGTATAGACGAACTACAAGCAAAAGGTACGAACTGTACGGAAGAGCCACGATGGTACTTGTAGGTCGTACAGAGTGTATGTCAGGTGTTGAGCAAGAGCAGGGAGCCGTTCAGTTAGGAGCAAGGTAGCTGAGCAAGAAGCTTGCAGGCAAGGAAGCTAGGAGCAGGGTCTTGCTACTCTGATACCAAATGTTAGAAATCAAGAGAGTCAGAGAGTAGGAAGTAAGAGAGCTGAACGTAGTGTTTGCAATAGAAGAAGTGACTGTTACAAGAAGTGGGATGGGTTTTGTCGAAGTGACAAAACCTTATCCTTCACTAATCATAGTTAGTGAACTAACTGTGGTTAGGGGGAAAAACCTCTAAATGAGGGAAAAGTTCCCCTAACCTACTTATTACATTACATTGGTCACTGCTGAATTATAATAATAATTCTAATATTATTGAGTGACCCCCTTGAGAGAGAGCATGAGAGAGTCAACCTGCATGAGAGGAATGACCTTTCACTTGTAGATGTGTGAAAGTAATGTTTCATGATTAAAATGTTTCAATTTCTATTATAATAATATTTGCATGCATTTTTTATTTTCAAGTGATAAGCCAAAATAGCTTTTAAAGATAATTTCATGCTTTGAATTACAAAAATATTGGCACGTAGCCATGCTTTCACCTTGATGCATTGTAGCTTTTTGAGCATAGGAACCAGAAAACCAAACATTTTTCTCAAGTGTAAGTGAAAAAGTCTCTTTTTATTGGATGCCCTTAATCGCTAGAACCCTAAAATAGTGATTTTAAAATAATGCAATTCTTGCAACCCTAAAATAATGCCTAGTTTTATATGCTTTTTTCTTCACAGAACTGAAAAGGTATGAAAATAAGCACTTTTCACAAAAACACAATGTTGATTTCAGCACATTCTGGAATAAACTTATTTTTGCAAAGTTTCCAAGGGAATCTTTAAGGAGAAACATTCACAATTACCCAAACAATCTGCAAACTATAGTGTTTATATTACTTGTCATTGTTTTGGTTCTCTTTTGTTTTTCTTATGCACCAAGTGGCCTTAATTTTTATAAGCTTTTTTAATATTTAGTCAAAATATTAAATTAATAAGACTTAAGTACCTAAGATTAACATTTTCTTTTTTTGTGTCTAGGATGTATGAGTCTAACCAGCACTAGTCTCTTCTTTTGCATATTTTGTTTTCCCTTTTCAATGTTCATAATATGTAACTCAAAATAGCTAGTATGTCCCCAAGGTATTACCTTGCTTCAAGATGTACGAGTCTTATCGACACCAGTCTCTTCTTTTGTATATTTTGTATTTCCTTCACACTATTCATAATATGTAACTCAAAATAGCTCAAAATGTATGAGTCTTATTAGCACTAGTCTTTTCTTTTGCATATTTTGTATTTCCTTTTCACTGTTCATAATATGTAACTCAAAATAGCTAGTATGTCCTAAAGATATTACCTTGCATTATGTATCGACATTGCATGATGCTTCTAAGTTTTTTTGAGAAGTGAGATGTTATGTAAGACTTGGAATTCAAAGTATTTTCAAACCTCGTTGAGTCCATGTGAATTTTCTAAGTAGAAGTAGCATCATTACCTCAAATGAGATAGTGATGGTTTGAGACATGTGTTCAAGATGACTTATAATTCATCCTAATAAGGAGACCCATTATGTAACTATACATCCATTAAGGTCTAGGTCTCAAGTAATAAAACAATCTCAATGCTTTAGGCAATCAATGTGGGTGGGGAGATAGGGCCAACTTCAAGGAGGAGGACATGGGGACAAGGCTGAGGGCATCTGTGCCAAGGGGTGTCTTGGAAGCTGGGCGAATGGCGTGACAGCTTGGGGGTTGTCTAATCAAAAGGGCAGGGTATCTCCACTGACCTTTTGCGCTTCTCAAGATATATATCTGCGAGCTGCCCACGCCTCCCTCTCCAGAGTGTTGGTCCCTCCTTCATCATTGCATTTGCTAGTAGCCTCTCGTCGAAGACATCATTGTCACGGCCTCAACAATTCAGCACTAATGCATGATGCTCCAATTCCGTGTTCGCTCTTCTGCTTCTTCTGGATCGTGGCTATCTCTGGTGCATCTGGATTTTGTACCCACTTGTTTCTTCGCAAACCCGCCGGATTCGTTGCATTTGGTTTTTAGCATCCTTCCTCTCGCGTAAAGTCCTTTCCTCGAGTGAAGTCCTATCCTGTTGTGGTGGTTTGCACCCAGTCGCATCTATGCTCTTAGATCTTTATCCCCCCTCCATTATCTTATTCCCCCTTCCTTGCTTGAAATGGAAATGGTTGGCTCGAACCTTGCTATAGAGACAGTAGCGATCTCTAATGGCGCAGGTCCCATCCGTCATGCATTTCCCACCATCACCTTTTGAAATGCTTCTTGGACTTCCGTCAACACGTTGCCCGATTGCCGCATCTGGCTAGCGGGCCTTGTGGAGTTGGAACTTGGGCTACATGTACTCAGTGTACTGTGTCATTTGTCAGAGACTTGTTCACAGGCAGTGAGGCACGGGTTTCCTGAGAATTACGTAATACGTAGATTCTCGAGATTCAAGCATCAGGTAACAGGTTCCGTGTTGCGTACCCTAGTCAGAGATGCACGCACGGCAGCTCACGATAATCAAAGATGCTTTGCTACATTTGAATATCGAGAAGTGCTGAATCATTGCTGATGCTATGCATTCTCCCACAGTGCATGTGCCCATCTTCGTTTTTTGTCAATGCCGCCGACGGCGGTATATTTTTGCTCCGAATCAAATCAGCCCACCAGAAGAGTAGGATGCAAAGCGCTGATCTTCTTATTCTTGATAAAAAGGTTGAACTGTTGAATTTCTAAGTCCAACTGGCCACACCTTTATCATATTGTAAAGCCGTGATCTATTTAATTTATCTTCTGCGGATACAACTAATCCCAAACCAAACCCATCATACTCGTCAAGGAAGTTATTCGTTTGACTGTGCGCTGCCGTCATTGTCATCAAGACGCCCATTCTCCTTCTGTGCTGTCTTATCTTTCTCCAATCAAGCTCCACCAAAGTTGTCACATTGGGCAAGCGATTTGTCAATCGCATAAACTTTTCAAGGCTGTTATTATGATGCTTCTTATTAGATTGAAATTGAACAGCTCTCAGGTTTAAGCTTAGCAGTGGCTGAGGATAGAAACAAGCCACGTGAACGACACCCGGTCATAATTTCAAGCATGAAAGGACTGCACTTCGACTTTGTGACGTATGTAATAGTACATATGGCGATATTGAAGTATCGATTTTGGAGCCCCAACTCGGCTCAGAGCATCTCTCGACCTTTGCAACGATCATACACTTGTTTGCCCTTACTTGCACATGTACTTCAATTTGAATTATCACACACTCTCAGCCTCTTTCATCACCCTTGCGGAGCATCGGAATCACAATTTCACATCTAAGAGTTCACATAAAGCTTAGTTCTTTACATGCCACACATTCATAGCCAAATGTTTTCTTTTTCTTTTTTTTTGAAAAGCTGCGATTATATTAAATTAGAAGAAAAGAAAAAGATTACAGCACTGCCCGGAAGCAGAGTCAACAACCCCAACATGCTGGGGGGATTACCAAAGGGAAGTCCTATTCAAAAGGGAGGTGCAACTGTCTCTCATCCAAAGAGGATTTTGCTAGCACAGTCTATAGCAAGCTTAAGGTCTGATTTTTGAGTATTGACAGGGCTACAAGGATTTCTTCTTGTTTGACCTGATTCTCCTCCATATGAGCCAGCTTGGGATCTTGTTCTTTGTACGTGTGGCATTTCATCTTCTGCTCTAGGGCCTGCATCTTCTTCCTCACGTCTTTGAAAGAGTCTTCAATCTGCTTACAAATGTCATGGATTAGAGGATGCAGTATATCTAGTAATGTTTTCATGCCTAAGCCCATTTACCAATTCGTTGTGACCCCACTTACCGATTCGTTGTACTCCATTCTTTGATTGGTTTTAAAGAAGTCATCATTCTTTAGGTAAGTATATTACGTAAATGAAATCACTAGACTATTTTGGACAAGGAATATTGAATATTTTATATGGTTCTAGGACATTGAGAGCTAGATTATAGCTTAATTAACTCAACCATTTAAAACATCATACTTATTGCATAGCATCTTGGACTGAGAGAAAAACTTGAGTATTGTGAAAACAAAGAATTGATGAGCTATTTTTAATACCCTCAAATATAATAGACACTTGATTATGAGAAAGTGGCCAAGAAAATGATCCAAGTAGCTTTTGATTGTAAATAATGTGATTATTTGCATTTGAAGGAAACAAGGCATATGTTGACCATAATAGAGACTAGTTGAAAGTGTTCAGTCCTTTCACCATATGTTGAAAACTTTCTAAGTAGGCAAAGTAGATTCGTCTTATATTTCTATGAAAGGGGTCATTTCAATTTTACATTTTAGCATTTACAAAATTACTTTTTGCACTTTGGCATAATATTGCAATGCTTATAGATGCATATGTATAGAGCCTTCCAACATATATGATGGTTGAAACACAAGATTGGCATATTATTTTCTAGTCAAAGCTCATTTGCTTGAAATAATCACCTCTAAAGTTTTAGCTTGGTTATTTATTCATTAATTATTTTATTATGTATTTCAATTATGTTACCTATGAAACTTAGGACATGCTAATAATGTAAACTCTTATCTTTACATACAAGCCCATACTCTCACAATATTTTTATTAGAAAAATGAGTAGCCATATTGCCTTCTTATCCATCTTGGGTCATCATTTTCAGTACACTCTATCTTAGGTTGTAAAGATTTTTAATCATCTAGGAAATGAGTGGATCAATCGAATCATGTTGCTCAAACATCTTATGAGAGTTCGTGTATGTTTATGTCTATGTAGTTATGTATGATACACTGCAATATCACCAAAACTTCTATGAGAGCACCACTCATCCCTCTTTAACAAAATTTCCATGAATTCTAATTGACAATTATTATCAAGTTATAGCCTATTTACGGCCTCTTCTTCCATCACAAGTAATGGTCTGCCCATTATGTGAAGGTTATCCTAAATGAAGACTAGCAACCAACAAGTTGATGTTGTTATTCTCAATGTAGAAGTAAAACCAATGAACTACTATGAACTACTATTAAAGAAGCTAGAGTGAGACACAAGACTCCTCCTAGAAGTAGTGAGTGTATTCATGTACCGTAGACATATATATAGTTGAGGACTAAGTTGAGTTAGGGAAAGCTATATATAGCTCTAACACCCCCGCTGAAACTAGGCCACTTGCTATAAATGGAAAAACCCTTAGGGAGTACAATGGGAAAACTTGAGCCACTGTATAAATATCCCAGTAAAATTTACAATAGTGGTCTATGTCATAGACCTTATCTAAGATATGTATACACAACAACACAAAGCAACTATAGATGCGCTTGATAGACAGACAAAATACCGGGCATGTCTATAGGCGTTGCTTGAATAGAGAAATTAAGGGCGCATCTAACAGTGCATCTAATAGCACATCTATTTGCGTGTGTATTGACGCGTCTATTAGTGCATCTACATTGAGAAAATATGGCCCCATCTAACACTGCATCTAACAGCGCATCTATTTGTGCATGTATTAGCACGTCTATTACTGCATCTACACTGAGAATTAGATGCGTATTTAGACACAAAACAGAGAATACAGAAAGTGAGATTTTGGTGTACATCACTGCTTTCCAAACATTGCCCATGATTACCAAAGCACATAATTTTAACAAAAACATCAATGCTTTTTTGCAAACCCACATATACAAAAATTAAGTGAGGTGAGGAGAATGAGACAATATGTAAAATAGTTTTGCCAATATCAATGATGGGCTACGGTTCAATCTTATCCTCAATGAGATCAACCCTTATCAAAATATTTACTTCAAAATCCAAACAAGTGTTTAGACCTACAAATACATTCAACCCACTACTACTTGTGCTACTCATGTGCTCATCGAAATCAGCATCACTAATGGTAGGCTCGTTCTCATGGGTAATGGCCTCAATATGTGTATCTCCTATCTCATGATCATGATCATCCTCCTCTCGTATCATGGTCATCATCACCTCCATGGCCATGATCATCCTCCATACGCTCCATATTAGTAAATGTACTATACATCACTTTGGAACGTGGCATAATAGGTATGACATGCCACCATCTATCATTATCCACCATTGGTTGATAGACAACCTAATTCAAACACAAATACAATCATGTTATTTTCCTTGCATCGAAGGTATCAAATATTTAAAAGTGAGTATTTTTATATGTGTGTATAGTACCTGTTCACATTGTTGCGGTAGTACTAGTGTGTCCTTCTTACTTTGCCAAAACTTTGTGGAGTCAATAGTTACAAAGCCACTTGCATGGCATTTAATTGTTGCATTAGGGCCTCTTTCCACCATGTCCTTAAACCACTTTACATCCAAAACATACACAAAGAAGCATCGAAAGTCAAGCTTAATAATATCTTGGATTATGCCACAATAATCATCCATTGCTCCATTGGCTCCGTCAAAGCTACCAATGACGCCACAATCTTGTGTGTTTCTCTTATCATCAATCCGTTGTGTTCAAAAATGCTTGCCCTCACACCATATAGCATTGAACATAGTGCACTACACCAAGACAAAATCAATTAAATAAGCAATCTAAATTATTGAAAGCTCCTAACATATGCATAACATTCTATATACCGACCTTGCTCATGCATCCCCTAGCATACTCCCATTCTTCCATTGTGATATGCATCCCCTCGTCTTTCTCTGCTTTCTCCATTTTGTCAAGTAGCCAATCCACATGAATATCCTTTGGAAGTGCTCTTAGATACTGAGGGTATGGCACACGAGATCCGTGGTGTGTATGAAAGAGGGCCCTTTCTTCTTGTCTTCTTGCCTTTGCATCCTCATATCTTGTCACCCATCTTTTCATCACATCACTATTAAGCACGCAATAGAGGTTGATATTATTAAGCAACTCCATGTCTATTATTTTGTTGTGTCCTTTCCCTTGAGGCATAATAGAGGTCATCCTTAGGTCTTCATCATCTCTCCATAGTCGTAGGAGAGAGCTATCCACATCACAAGAAACTTAGAAATATATACAAGTGACTCTTGTACCAACTAACCCTCGGCCATGCTACCTTCGGGTCTTGCATTTTGTCTCACAAAACCCTTCAAGGTCTTCATGAAGTGCTCGAGGAAGAACAACCATCGTGCATGTATAGTACCGCATATAGCAATCTCATCCACCAAATGCACTATGAGATGTAGTTGGCTTATGAGAATAGAATGTGGAAATGTCTCCTCCACTAAACAAACCACCTTTACTGACATAATTCGAGCATTCTCAATTTTTGTAGGCTTTCTTGCTTATTGGTTTATTCTAGCATTGCCTCTCCTTTTAAACCTACATTGATAATTATTTGAAGGCTTTCCCCTCAAGGATTTAGCCATTGTTGTTGCTACCATTGATTTAATGAGTAAAATCCTATTGTTTTTCATGTATCCTTTTTCATCAAGGGAGGCACTATGTATAAACCCTCTTTATCATGTGCATTAAAGGCCACTTTTTGAAATCCCTTATTTGTATTTTTTCCCTTATAAAATGTACCCTTTTTCTATAAAAAGCTTTAAAATTTTCTCCAAAATTATTTGAAATACTCCTTTATGTAAACTATTTTTTGTAAAATTTAGAAATAAAAACATCTTTAAGTTGAACTCACATGATAGGGTTACATCCGATGAGTGATACACCCAAAGTTCAATGAACCTCTTCTGAAATGTCAAATTTACCCCTTCTTCATCCATTAGTTCCTATGTTTCCACTCTCACGGCATCACTTGTAGTGGTCAACACAATATACATTATGAGTAGCTAATTGCCTTATATATCCATAGCATATGATTCCTCCACTTCTAAGTATTATAGCTTGCAGTCCTTTATCTCTCTACTCTTTACCATCTCTATCTACACATCTTGGCCTTTATTCTATGCACCATCTCCCATTTGTGCACCAATTTATATCATTTCAACCATGGCCTATCCAACAACATGGGGTATACTTGCTCATAAAGGAGATGGTTTAGTTAACAAAGTTTCATGTTATTCAATCTGAGCCATTTTTGATGTTATTCTAATATTATTTTGAGTTAATAACCTCCATCACCGAGGACTCCCTTGATTGTGTGGTGCATGAACTTGACATTGATCAGTGTCATTTATTCATCCCAAATCAGTAGTTCTACTCTATTGGTCAGTTTCCCTACATACCACAGATTTCTTGCTTTTGATTTGCTTTTAGAAGAACTTGGTGTATTAAGTGGAAAATTTCAATAAATGGTCTATTTTTCCATTGTATTACATTTAATTATCTCTTCCATTCACAAGAAGATTTAATATGTCAAAGGATATCTCACCCTTAGATATTTTGTAGTTTTTATATTTTATCTTTACCTTTGGTTCTACCATTGCTAGCAAATTTGCCTATGGATTTTCTAATATACTCTGTATTAGGTTTTCCATCCTTGCAAATGGAAGTACTGAACTTGGATCACTCTCTTGCTTCAATGGAATTTTTGTGATACTAATTTCCATTACTTTGTGCCATAATATTCCCTATTTCCCTTTAAAGGTGGATCTTTTGACTTATTTTAGTCTTTTGCTCCTTCTTTGTTACTATCCATGGTGCCATATATCTAGTTTTAAATTGTTGAATCCTTTTTCTCTATTTCTTGGCTTGGATTTCCTTATTATTTAGATGAAAATATTTTGCAAGGTCCATTGATATCTTTGCTATTGATGAGATTGCATCCTCTATATTTGTGTTTGACATTTATTTTGCATTGATTTGCACCGCTTGCTTTTTTACATTCTTTGAACCTTCATCTATAGGACATCAGTATCAATACATCTATATTGTTTACTTGACCCATAGATCATACCTTCAAAAATTTCATCAATGCCAAATCGATGAATTCATTGGGATGAAGGTAGCATCCCTTCCACAGTTTATAGTATGCCATGAACTTTATCTTCTCAAGATATAGAGTGTAATGGAATAGCATCGACAAATTCTATGGTTAAATATCCATTTGGAATATAGTTTGAATTCATACACAACTATTTGCTTATGAATCTTTCACAAAAGCTTTACCTTGTATTGCATTTTGGCATTGATTCAAGCTTAACTACTTCTCAGAATGAGCTAGTATTTTTGCCTTACTTCCTTCCATCTTAATTGAAAATTATCTGGATTGGGTTTCTTTTCCATTAGTATGAATCAATCCCATTTTCCTTGATTGGTAAATTTCGTTCCTACAATATGTAGTAGGATCACTAAAAATGTTGGCCATCAATTGTGGCAAACACTACATGACTCATTTTGCTTTGAAATGCATGTAGGCTTCCTTCTATAAGAGAAATGGTAGCAAATCCTCAAAAGTTATGAAAGCTACCATTTTTCCTACTATCATTGTCTTCACGAGGCATTTGTAGACATCATGATAAATATAAGTTGATCAAATCAAGGAGACTCAGTATTTTAGAGGAGCTAACAAGATCATCTATCATGATCTTCACATTTTGATGTACAATTCAACATTTAGTGCAACTTCATGTTCTCTAGGGTGTTTAATAAAAATAAGACCTAAGTATAACATGCATTCAAAAGGAATTTGAAGAGACCCTTATGTATAACTTGTTCATGATTGAATAAAAAGATGCCTTACTATATATGAGCTTAAACATTGTTTGCTGAAATTGATTCAAAAACCCCCTTGTGTAAATGAATTTATATAGATTTGAATTAAAATTTTGAATTAAAGCATCCTTTCATTTGAGAATTCAACTTGCATTGAATGATGGCAATCCAACTTTCTATACATACACTCATCCACTTTTATGGATTATAAGGCTAGATAGAGCTTTGAGAATGGATGAATTAGCATTGAATGCTACAATACATAGATAGTACAAGGTTTCAAACCACTATATAGATGATCCTATGTACCTTAATGTGATGTTTCATTTGGATCATTTGTTTACCACAATATCTTGACTATCTTTTATTCTTGTCTTTGCTCAATCAATCACACTTTCATGATAGTTTTGTTGTGATAGCTTAGAATCCTCACACCATATCTATGTCTATATCTATATATTCTTTGAGTATGTAGTCTTTTGTGTTCTATCTGAGCCTTGTAACACAACAAAATGCCAGTGAGGATGAGCAATACACATGTCTTTAGCTTTTGATCATACAAACTTATTTTATGTGCTTCACAATGTTGCCTTCATCAGGTCTTCATATTTTTTGTATTGTTTTATGTGGGAATTTGAGATTTGTCATTTTTGGGTTGTAAGAAGAATTAGTTTTCATATTCCCTAATTTTCTTAAATTGGTATCAAAGCCAAGTTTGAGGTATTTGTGTGAACTTGTGAGGAGGTTTTATATGATCCATTCAATTTTTATAAAAGACCTAGGATATATCTTCAAACTATAATCTTTTTGTAAATCTAGTTTCTTGATCATGTCTTAAAGATGCAGGATCAATGAGACTGCTGAAGGAATTTGGATACTAATAATTCAATCACATGTGAAAGGTAAGAATTTTTATCTCTATAGCTATCCATTCGTTCACATGAAAAAGTGAAAATAGGACAATTTTCAAAAGCACTACTGTAAGAATGGTTTTATTAAAACTATTCATACACATGCACATGTGAATGACATAAGTTTCATGTATTCATGAGTGCAAATGTAAGAATTAATATTCCTTAAAAATTCTCTAACAATATTTCACATAGTTTTCATTGACAAAAGAAAGACTCTTTCAATTATAAAAGAATAGAACTCAAACACTCAAATTTAGAACACACAAGTGCTGCTAAGAATTAAACAAGCAAACACACAAAATTACATTTTATTTTGAGAACTATAAAAATATTCAAAATAATAAACCTTATATGTACAAATAAATCTATTTTCATGAAACATGAATAATGAATTGGTCAATTCTACTAAAAACATGACATGGTAGGGATTCTTTAGGTACTTTTTATCCCTTATTGAATTATTTGATCGATTTGTCATTATTTTTTAAATCAAGATTCCATGCTTTCCACTTTGTCTAAGAGAGTAAATTTATTGCAAGAATTTTACAAATAGGTCTTGAACGCATGTGATATAGAGGGTTTATACATAGTGACCCCCTCGAGTGGTTTTTTCAAAATAAAAAATTGAAACTGTTGGTATAGAGAAAGGGCTATTCTTATCCATGTCATATAGAGGGTTTATACATAGTAACCCCCCCAAGGGAATGGCTTAAATATAGCAAAGGCTATGTCTATTTGTCCATGGATTGTACATTAAACAATGATGGACGTGAGTAGTTTCCATGGCATGATATCAAGGGAAACAATTGGATGAATTTTAGCCTAATGGTAAATTTATATTCTTCTTCAAGTTGGTTGGGTGAATATATAGAGCTTTAAATTTGATTAAGTTTTCTAAATGTACATGTGGGCTAATACTTAACGCCTCAACTTTGATGAATTCTCCTTGAAAATGGTAGTAGGGATAAATATTTGTAAGTCAACCCCAATATTGCAGAGCAACGGTAGCTCACATGGCTTGGATGTTCACCCACTTGAGCTGGCTACTCACATTTGATTTCATCAAGGAACCCCCACTACCTGGCAGTGCAAGCCATAGACATATATTCCCCTCATAGATGGTGTCGTAATTTTTTGTGTGTGAGTGGGGGGTTTACTAACAACTCTACATTGGGAAATATTTGCCCATTGACCTACACTTTTGTAACTATGTTTCACCCTTAGTTTTCCCTCTACATTATGTATATTTGCTAAAAGCTTGTGATATCATATTGAGCATTATAGCTCCATTGATGAGGCTAATTTATAAGGATCATGTAGCTAGTTGGAATCTAGAAGTAGCTCGTAGATTTTGGCCAAGATGCTCATGTAAAGGATCCTAATACTAAGTTTGTTAGGTTGTTCAAATACCTTTGAGTTTAATGTGATGGATCAAGTATTTCTATAGGTAGTGTGTCCTGCTTCTAGATAGAAGAACTATTGCATAATTTAGTGAGATATTAAATGAAGGCAAGCAAATTAGGTCATGCACATGATAAAAAACTCTATGCTAGATTATGCAACAAGATTTAAGGCAATAGATGCACTAGTTTCTACCCAAGTATTTGTTGTGCATATGGACCATCAAGTTCTCAAATGCTTGCAAATCCAAAAAAATCTATAGCCAAATCATGCCAAAGGTTGAGTTACTATCAAATTCTCATTTTCCATGTACATCACAAACCATAAGTTAGAAATAAAGTGGTTGATGCATTAAGTAGAAGAAGGAAATTATTGGCCACCATGAAGATGACAAGCATCCAAAAATCAAGGAGATATATGCTCAAGATAAATATATTGGGTGGCAAGGATCTCACAACTTTTGTGAATTTAAGAATGCTAGATGTTGTAGCATACTAGGAATACTTGGTTCAAGATGTTGAATTTTTATGAAATCAAGCATGATGGATGTTGAACCATACTAGGCAAACTTGGCTCAAGATGGGTTTTTTATTAAGAGGGAAGTAGGTTTTTATTTTAGTGTGGGAATCATTCAAAATCATCATCTAAGAGGAATGGTATTTCATTTTGGGAGAGATAAGAATGTAGCTTATATAAAGAAAATACTTTTGAAATGGAAGGAATTTCTAAAGCAAAAATTTCCAGAGAGATGAACTCAATGCCAGGAGGAAAAAGAAAAGAGTTTAAATTAAGGATGTTACTATCCCCCAACCATGACATAATTTCCATGGGGAGATGTGAGCATGGACTTTATCTTTAGATTAGTAAGAGTTGTGAAGGGAAATGAAAACATAATGGTTATTGTGGACAAGCTCAGCAAAGATGGAACTTTTTCTTTCTTGCAAGTCTAGACTACTAAAACTTCAAAGTTTGTTAAAGTATTACATTAAGTAATTGGTGAGATGCCATGGGGGTCACTCATCATATGTAAGTATAGAAGGTGGGTTTAACAGGGGGCACTTAAATTCCCACATATTTTATAGTGTAAATGTATTTACAAAAGGCCCAAGGAGTTTTGAATTGGGGTACTAATAAAAATGATGTTTTTATACAAAAAAGAGTAATTTAAAGATAAAATCTATAGATAAGGGATTTCTAATAATACCCCTAAATGCATGTGGTCATTTTAAAGGCTTACAATTCACAAAGAAGGGGTTTTAAAAACACCCCTTGAATGCACATGAAATACAAGTTTTGAAGTACTAAAATCCCCTTGAGCTTAATCTTAATATGTTGTCATGTTGCCTTACCCAATCATCAAGAGATAGATAGTGCTTCTTCAAAATGGAGGTGATAATACCAAACCTTTAGCCGTAATAGCGATACAAAAAAATGCACATTACCAACATTTAGTATGTAGTGGAACTCTTGAGTAGCAATAGATCTAATTATGAAAAATTGTAGTAGCATCTATTATTTTCACCTGAGTATGGACTCTTTGAGATCTTCAATATGGAATTATTTACAGTATATCTTAATACATGATATATCCTCCCTTCCCATACCATGAATTGCTTTCATATATAAATGCACACTTGGTACTTTTCTTTCCAAGAAAAGAGGGGGTATTTATTTATTAACTTCAAAAAAAGAGGGTGTGTTTTTATATTAATTTTTTTTCCAAGAAAAGAGGGTGTGTTTTTATATTAACTTCAAAAAGAGAATTTTTACATCAATGTTTTTGCCCCTTAATAGGGAGCATAAGCATCCTAGCATCAAACATTATCAAATCAATTCTTCTTTCAAGCCGAAATAAGGGTGAAATACCATACTAGCAATAACTATGTCAGCCAATCTTTGGGCGAGGCAAAATAGAGAGACTAAATCACCTTAGTTGGTGACCTTGGTGGTGTAGTAGGTATCGTAGATGTAGTCATGTGAGCTGGGGAGGGAAGAGCAGTCTTGAAAGGTGAGGCCAAAGTAGATGCTAAAGGCATTGTAGTTCCTGAAAAGAGTTCCATGGTGGGGGAGAAAAATGATCCTTTTATTGACCTTCCTTGAACTTCTTTTGCATATTTTGAGCCACCAAGTGTTTGTGCTGCCTGAGTATTTTGTAAGACATGATGAGTATCTTCCCTTCTAGTGAGATTGAAGAAGAATGGTGTTACAAGTCTAGGGAAAAGATGTATATATGTAGGGTGGAGTCTTAAAGACATGTGGAGGCACATCCTTATGTGAGAAGGGTGAAGGGGATGACTTCAATTTCCCTTTCCATATGTCTTCTGGGAACAAAGGAGGCTTGCCCGATAGGCCAATTTTGGGGTGAGGAGTTGAGATGAGGGCTTGGCCTAGTGAAAGTAATGTATAAACTTTGATTAGGGGGTGATGAGCCATTGTCATCTGTAGCTTTGGCTAATCGACTCCTAGGCCCTGAAGATTTATTAGAGTTGAGCACTATGACCCAAGCTTCTACTTTCTATTTGATGAGTGCCACATCCTTTTGCAAGCAATCATGAATCTTTTGGAATATAAAGTCAACTTTTTCCATGTTCTCAACACGATACTAAGGTCAACCACCCCATTAGCAAGGAGAAGCCAACCCCAACAATTTCACCTTTAAAAACACTAGAACACCTTTGAACCCAAATATCGCACAAGACATTGCTTCTAAGAGATGATGTGCAGTCAATAGTGACTCTTGAGGGGATATATGACAAGAGGATATAAACATAATAGGAAGGAAAGAAATATACAAGATCCCAGACTTGACTCAAATAGGCACAGTATATGAATATGTGAGGAATGTACTGAGGCACGCTCCAGTAGGGAGACCATTTCCCATCCCCTAGGCCAATCCATCTATCTCTATTTACTATCCATACCCTCGGGGGGGTCACTATGTATAAACCCTCTATATCACGTGCGTTCAAGGCCTATTTCTAAGATCCCTTATCTGTAAATTTTTCATTAATAAAATATACCACTTTTCTATACAAATCTGTAAATTTTTTTCAAAACTATTTTAAATAGTCCCTTATGTATATTTATTTCTATAAATTTTTGAAATTAAAAAAAGCCTTCTGTTGAACTCACGTGATAGGGTTACATATGATGAGTGACCCCCCCGAGTCCATACCACTTTATGTAGGATGAGCCAAAATAGATAGGACTGCTTTTTTGTGATATTTTTCTACCAGACTCTATTGATGAGTATTTTAAGCCAATTATAGGGTCTATCCCTCCTGTGGCACTTCCTGCTAAGTGCCTCATTTAAATCCTCTTGCTAATCAGCATCAAAAATTTGTACAGGGATCAAAGAGCCTTGTCCATCCCACCAAAATTCCCTTGGTGAAGATTCAATCGTACCTCCCATCCAAGTAGATAAGGGTCAAACCTATGGAGCTTGTATTCTATTTGTGAGAAATGTGAGACAATATCCTCTATTCCTATCCCAAATATCCTATCAAACTTGCAATCCTTTTTTATTCAATCTTCTTACATCCTTGATCCTATAATATTCTATCGGGTGGTCACTATGAATGATGGAAAACCAAATGGAATCTTTACTACAAAAGTTGCTCATCTTCCTTGAAAATCCTTTCCATCTTAAAAATGGCATCAAGCTTTCCCAAAATCTCCAATATATGCACTTCCAAAGTTCAAACCCTCTTGCCATGAATGGTTCCTTACCAAAAACTACCACCCTTTCTGACAGAAGTGTCTAGTGTTTACATCTAATTGGTCTGACCTTGGCTAGATCACCTTTGATCAAAGTTCCCCAAAGAGATTCGGGATTGTTAATAGCTTTTCTGACCCATTCTACCATGATTCTAGCAGAGAATAATTCAACATTTACAATTCCCAAGCCCCCCTTGCATTTGGGCGTAGTGCATAAATCCCATCTTACTTTGGCTTTTTTCCTCTATCCCAACTTGCCCCCCCAAAGGAAAGTATGAAACATCAAATTAATTGTGTGAGAACCTTTTTGTAAGGAAACCAATAGGAAGTGAAGTAGATCACCGAGGGATATAGAAAGTGGTTCAGCACAAACTTCCTTCAGGGCAATGAGGGTTGAAGTCCTTGCCATTTAAAGATCTTATCCCAAGTCTTTTTCAATACCCAATCCCATATGTCTATGTTTGAACATTAGAAGCCCATAGGAATGAACATAAGCCTGAAGACCTCAACTTATCTGCTTTTTTGACACTAGGCTTTACTCATTAAGACATCTGGGGATTCATTTTTTGTCACATAGTACCTGGACTTCTTATGGTTGACGTTCGACCATGAAGCAAGATAGAAGGTATCTAAACTTTGGAGCCCCAACTAAATGAGGATCATTTTGGGGGGTGAGATTTGTGTCATCTGCAAATATTTGGATAATAATCTATTTCCACCCTTCAACAACTATGCCTTGGATATTTCCTCTATCCACCCCGTCTTGGTGAGCCACCTAAAAGCATTCATTACAATTGCAAATAGTAGATGAGAGAGTGGGAAGCCCTACCTATTAGACCTCTTAAGCTATAAAGGTTGGGAGGAGATGCCATTTATTTCCACTTTAGCCCTTTATTCTCTTAAAAGCACATCAACAAAGAAACAAGAACAAGCTCCCACCCCCATCCTTGCAAGAGCCTCCAGAATAAAACCCCATTCCATCTTGTCATATGATTTGTTGAAGTCCATCTTGAGGAAGATAATATATTGTCCCTTGTAAGGATTGCTTCAAGAATGTGCCTTCCTTAGATGAAACCTTTTTATTCATCTAGAATCCAGTCTTGCATTTTCCACATTAATCTTAGTTCCAAGGCCTTGGCAAAAATTTGATAGCAAGTGTTCAACATAGCCAATGGCCTCTAGTTTTCTAGTTCCTCTTTTTGACCCCCTTTGGTATTATCTTGATCATCACCATATTAATTTGAGGGTCGAAATGGCATTTTTTAAGGGATTCTGGCCAAAGCAGAACTAGGAAGCATAGATGATTTTATTGAGGCTGTACTTCTGTATTAATATAAAATTTTGGTGAAAGTTTATTGAAATTATTATTTTAGTTTCATAATATTTTGTAGAAAATAATGTAAACTTCGCAAAATATTAAATGTTGAGAGGAAGAGAATGAGAAGAGAGACTGGACATAAGAGTTGCTCCCAAGAAAGTGATTCTATTCATAGATCATAGGCATATATATAGTTGAGGACTAGGCTAAGTTAGGGCAAGCTATATATAGCTCTAACACCCCCACTCAAACTAGGCCCTCTAGCTACGGATGAAAAAACCCTTGGGGAGTACAAGGGAAAAACCCGAGCCACTATATATATCTATGTGAAAATATATATACAAAAAATGGCCACATGCCAATTTAAATGATACAATGTAATGCTGGATGATACAGTGCAAATTGCATGTGGATGGTACAAGGGCATAAGACAAGCACTTGTCCATAGTATAGTGCAAAGTATAGGCACTATGTTTGGTGCATGATATAGTGCAAAGTATGTGTGAAAAATAGAAAAATCTTCCTAAAAATCTCAACTTGTTTGACATAGTGATGATGCATAATCAACGCTTGAGATCTTCAAGTTCAATGTTTGAGCTCTTCATCTGAATAGTAGAGCTTGTTGTCTCCAAGTTCAATCTGGTCAAACCTCCTCTCGGGGGCATCACTCATCATATGTAACCCTATCACGTGAGTTCAACAGAAGGATATTTTTTATTTCTAAAGTTTACAAAAATAAATATACATAAGGGACTATTTAAAATAGTTTTGGAAAAAATTTACAAATTTGTATAGAAAAGGGGTACATTTTATTAATGATTTTTTTTACAGATAAGGTATTTTAAATATAGGCCTTCAACACATGTGATATAGAGGGTTTATACATAGTGACCCCCCTAAGAACCTCCTCAAACCTTTATAATCATGCCTTCATGTTTTGCACAATTCATCCACATAAAATACCGATTTCATGCAATGTATATGAACACATCAAATATTCAAGTGTTCGTTTCTATTGTACCAAGGATGAATGTATGAGAAAATTGCTTCGGTCACTCCAAAGATGAGTATGGAGGGGCAATTTGAGATGAACGAAGAACTGGTTCTTCATTTCCTATAATGAACTCCCAATAGCCTTTTCCCATAAGAAAATTCATTATTCTAAACTTCCATGCTTGGAAGTTGTTGTTCTTGTCAAGCTTTTCAGTGACAATCTGTGAAAGAATCAGACACCATTACAATATTTTGTCACTGCAAAAGACACAGCTTCTGTCTCACAAGGGCAAATCTGCAAAACTAACGAAAGTGGTATTTGACCATACTATCAATTCCTAGTGATGATTTTGCATCAACAAGCAATAAGAATGATTCTGCAACTCCCAATATCTCTGTGCACAGGCATACGATGCAAATTCTGTGGCAACTTTTCATTGACCTGCAGAGCAGTGGTCGCACAGCAAAAACAGGGCCTTTTCTCAGTGCTTGTGGAGAACTTCCGCCTCCAAAATGGGCCCAAAATGGCCCTGCAGCATATATTGCCCTCTTGCCACACCACAAAGGGCATCTCAATCTGAGACAATGCACTCTTGCACTTTTCGGCTGTGCTACCTGCAGAGATTTGCTCCCAAACTCGAAAAAGGAAAGCAACACTGGTCCTCTTACCAGGACACCGCGAACTTGGTTTGCTTTCTTGAGCTCCTTACCATGAACCAAGCTCTGATACCATGTAAAGATAGTGGGAGAGAAGGAAGGAGTCTCACTTGCGGCTTTCTCACATACACAATGGTGGAATACACACAAAGGTGGAGAATGAAAATAGTTTTCCTCTTCTTAGTTGTGAAAGCCAAAAGAACTCTAGTACAAAGAAATAGAAGAACCTATATGTGGGTCTCAAACCAAACTTAGCTAACTAAGGTGGCATACTAACTGAGCCATGAACTAGAGTACATAAGGATAGCTGCCATCCAGCTATTATTCATGGACGGTGTACCAACCACATCTGCAGCTAACAAGTCGGTGACATAAATGCACAATGGTCACCCTGGCATATCACAAGTGGAGCTCGATATCTCAACACGTCTCTCTCCTCTTTCTCTTCCTCTCCACATGGTATCAAAGCTTGGCTATGCTCTAGTGTGACTGTAAGGAGAAAGCGACATGTTTTTTATCGATCTGGCAACACGATCATTCACAGAACGTTCTTTTTCATCGTTTCGACTACTTGTTCACTAGGTTTTGAGTTGATATGCAAAAGTTATCAAAGATGCATCGCAAATCAGCGTTATGGTCATGATTGATGAAAACAGCCCACAATGGCTTATTCGAAGCTTATGCACCAGTTATTTTGAATGGTTGCATCAATATATTCTGATTTCAGCTAAGAAAGTTATGGTTATTTCTTTTTGTAGTTTGCTGTCAATAAACTGTTAGAAGAGTGCTTGGACAGGAAGATGAACAGTCATCACAGAGAAGAATTGATCTAGGACATGAGGATGGAAAAGGTTCATACTTTCATAGAATCAACAATATTTGAAGCAAAAGTAAAAGCAATGAAAAAATATACTTAATGATAAGAAGCTTCCTGCTATGGTGTCACCCTCCCACTTTTAGTCTCCACCAATTGATCACACCATCTTGCACTCAGTATTTGCGTTTCCTTGGATTTAACACATTGGCATATCATGCTTTTACATTCCCACATGAAGAAATAAGATTCTTAATCACATAAAGCAAACTTCTTTAGCTATAGGACTCTAGAAAAATTTAGATAAAGAGGAGACCCAACACCCATCAGTCATATCCATAAAAACCAAGAGCACAGGATTGTTGTTGTAAGTGTAGTCAATCTTTACGTATGAAGATCTTATCTAATGGATGCCAAGTAGAGTCTCAATCTTGTCGTTAAGAGTAAGATAGCCCAATCTACATGCTTTTGCAGTGATAATTATATACATTCAAGAGACCAGAAAGTTGATTGATAAGATCACTTGGACAAAAGGTTATCCACCATATGAAAGCAATTTTTTATTTCTATTAGGTCATCAGTGAAAACAAGAGTTTAGTGCTTCAGCACTTATGGTTTCATGCTGCTTTTGCAAAAGTAAAAGCCAATGATGCTTCACATATATTAAGCTAGTTTTTATTTAGTGCATCCTTTACTGACCAGTTTCTTATTTAGTTCATCGCTTGCTAAGTCTTTGTGTAAGTGCTTTGCTACTCAATATTCATAGAACGTCCTTCAACCAAAGAGCTCTGTAAATATCTATACTTTGGTGCCTCACAAAACTTGATTGTTTTTTAGCAATCACTATGACATATATCTATGTGTTGGAGCTTTTCATTGCCTATTGGTATAGAGATAAACCAACTTTCTTTAATGTTGTATATGATTGGGAACCATGATATCATCGTAGTTCAATACAATGCTTTGTTCTTGATATTCTACTTGAAAGGTTATGTTATTTGTATTCCACTACATTCATATGCTTGGTGTTTTATTCACAATGATAATACATGTATTACTATGTTTTGCTAGCAAGTTTAGCTATAGATTCAAGTTTCCATAAATCTCGGTTAAAGAGACTTCCAAAATATTATATATCAATCTTTACTTTCAGCATGAGTTGATTGATTCAAAGGAGCTTCCAAAATATTTTGTATGATTTTGAAGGCTAGATTTTCTTCGATTATCTTATCATTTACTTTTGATTTCCTAAATGTTTTATGTTATTTTGAAGGTGAGAGTTACTTTTGATTACCTTATTATTTTGAAAGTAGGTTCTCTTTCATCTTTGTTAATCAAGCATGCCTATAGGCCATCCATTGTATTTGATTTGGAGTAGGCTAAATATCATGTAGGTGTTCTTGATATGCAAAAGAAAATGTCAATCTATTGTTTCTTTCTCTCTTATAAGCTAACATCTTGCTTGACTTGCTTGTCATGTATTCAACACTATCTTCACTTTCATAAGTTGGTCCATCCTATGAAAGAAAAGGACTTGCCAAATGTTTTACGTTGTTAACATTCTAACATGTTTTCTTTCACTGTTTCTTTTCTTTTTAGCTTTGATATTAGTACTTCTTGGATACATTATTTCACATATGCGAAGGTGCTTCTTTTATTGAGTACTCATTTGGACATGGTTGTATTGCATACTCCTTTGCACGTGGCAAGGTTCAACATCTTTCAGATGAACACATATGGATTACTTCTTGAGTACTCGTTTGGACATGGCACATATGGATTATTTATTAAGTACTCATTTGGATGTGGCACATATGCATTACTATTGAGTACTTGTTTGCACGTGATCATCGTTCCTGAATGCCCATTTTCTTGGTTACTTTTGGATGTTCTTTGTAATCTCGAATGCTCGTCTTCTCGGTTGTTCGATACTTTCGGATGCGAAGAGGTTGTTATTTCATTCCCACTATGATTATGTAAGTTGTGTCTAATCCACACAAGCTTGCCTCTTGTCATACATGCATGGCTTATGCTTGTTGTATTTTCGGTTGCTCGGTACTTCCGACTGCCCAGTTGTTCATATTTTTTGTTGTTCGGTACTTCCGGCTGCCCAGTTGTTCAGTACTTCTTGAATGCTCAATTATTCGGTATTTTCGGATGTACGGATGCTTGTTGTGTTTCTAGATTATTGGTTCTTGATTTGCAGAATCATTATGGGCTTTTCTATTGTGTTGCTATGGCTTTCTTACACTACGCAAGCGACATTTCAGCCTTGGCTTTATGGACATATCAAATCCCACACTTCAAGAGGCCCGAATGCTTCTTGTGTTTTTGGATTATTGGTTCTTGATTTACAGGAACTTTATGGGCATTCCTATTGTGTTGCTACAGCTTTCTTACACTACCCAAGAGACATTTCAGCCTTGGCTTTGTGGACCAATCAACAGGAAATGTAGGCATTTAAAGGATGGCATGAGAGAGCCAGAAAAGTTATGTACTGGCTATCTATCAGTATTTCAGATTCTATGATTGTGCATATTCAGGATGCAAGTACGCCAAAGGAGGCATGGGATACTTTGGCAAAAATGTACAGCATCAATACGCAAGCCAGGAAAATGCAACTCAAGCAGGAGTTACACAATGTGCAGAGAGAAAATATGAGCATCAATGACTACCACATGAAGGTGAAGAAAATTGCAGATGCACTTGCTTCCATTGGGTCGCTAGTGGAAGATGATTTAGTTTCTATGACCTTGAATGGTCTAGGAAAGGATTATGCACAGTTCCGGACATCCGTTGCCGTCCGTGAAAAATTTCCTGATTTTGAGGAGTTGTTTGCTCTTCTAATTTCTGAATAGTAGAGAAATGGTGGTGCATCTTCTTCAGAAGGAACTTCAAAAGAAATTGTCTTCTACTCAAATGATGGAAGAGGTAGAGGCAGAGGTAGAGCAGGCCGATCTGGAGGCCATGGCAGAAATCAGAATATGCAGCAAACTCAAGAAAACCAGTCCTATGGAGGAGGACATGGTAACTCTAGAGGCAGGGGGAGCCGAAGAGGTCGTGGTGGATGGCAGAGAGGACAAAATGTAAACAGCAATGTTGAATGCCATTACTGTGGTAAAATGGGTCATATGGCTAAAGACTACTATAAAAAGCAAAATGACATCATGAATGGAAAATTGCAGCAAGGGAATTATGCATCTTCTAGTAGATAGGGTGATGACAAAAATGAGCATCTATTTATGGTGCAGCACATAACCAATTCTGTGACAAGTGCAGAAGAAAGCAATGATGTGTGGTATGTTGACTCAGGTGCATCAAACCACATGAAAGGTCATGCAGAATGGATGCAGGATGCAAGGAAAATTAAAAACCCAGGATTTGTGGAGACTGGTGATGATACTGCACATCCTATTGTGCAGATTGGTAAAATTCCTTTGTCTATGTAGGATGGAAAAAAGAAATACCTGTCTGATGTATTTCATGTCCCGAATATCACCTAGAACCTGGTTTCTATTGGTCAAATGGTTGAGCAAGGCTTGTAGGTTAGATTTAATCCTCATGGATGCTTTGTTGAGGATATGAAAAATAACGGTCGCTTGATAGCAAAAGGAAAGAAGAAAATCAAGATGTTTACATTGGATGCGGACATGCCGCAAATTGAGTGCAGCAATGTTTGCACATGGGACCGGTGTAGTTGTAGATATTGATATCTGGCGTAAACGCATTGGTCATGTTAATGTACAGCAACTTAAATCAATGTAGGCCCAAAATATTATTGCAGGATTGCCTAAATTCAAGGTTGCAGAAATGCATAAGGTATGTGAAGCCTGTCCATTTGGAAAACAGGCCAGGAAACCATTTCCTAGACATGTTCAAGAGAGTAAGAAGCCATTGGAATTAATCCACTCTGATGTGTGGACTACTAAAGCTGCATCTATTAGAGGCTGTCATTATTTTGTCACTTTTATTGATGACTACAACAGAAAAGTTTAGGTGTATTTTATGAAAAAGAAAAGTGAAGAGTTTGGGCATTTCAAAGCATTTAAAGCTATGGTTGAAAAAGAAACAGGCCTGCAAATAAAATGCCTAAGGTCAGATGGAGGGAGAGTACCTCTCAAATGAGTTTGCAAGTTTCTTGCAGGAGCATGGCATAAAGCATCAATACTCATGTAGTCATACCCCATAGCAAAATGGACTTGCAGAAAGGAAAAACAAGCATATTGGAGAGGTATCTCGGGCCATGCTAAATGAAAAAGACCTACTAGATTATTATTGGGTTGAAGCAGTTGCTACAGCAGTTTACATACTGAACATGACTCCCACTGCAGCAATACATGGCATGACACCAAAGGAGATGTATACTGGTAGGAAACCACATATTTCTCATTTGAAAATCCTTTGTTGCATTGCGCATGCCTATGTTCATGTGCCAGATGAGTTGAGGTCCAAGTTGGATCCAAAAGCTGAGAAGTGCATCTTTATTGGTTATTCTTTGCACCAGAAAGGGTATAGATGCTATAACCCTTCTACTGATAAGTTTACAGTGAGCAGAGATGTTGTTTTTGATGAGATGAGTAGCTAGTCTAGACCAGTAAATGTGATTGATGATGTACATGCACAAAATGGTAATGCTACACAGAATTCACAGCAGCAATCACAAAATATTAGTGGACCTGCAGTGTCCTCTAGCAGTGGTTCACATACTTCACCATGGATAGGCAGATTGAGATTAGGAGAATCTCCTCAAAGCAATGCAGATAGTGGAATGTAGGTATCACGAAAAGGAAAAGAGAAGGTAGATCAGCCTATGTTTGATGTGAATGCAGGTCACTCTTATGTGAATGGTGAATCCAGTCGCTCAGAACAGAGCATTGATGATGAGTTGGGTATTCCTTCTATTGTTACACCTAGAGTAAGGAAGACCAGGGATGTTTTGAGAGCACCTAGAAGTGAGCCTATTTTGTGCAGGTCTACCAGAGCTAGGTATCCTGTGGATAGGCTGAAATATGATGGATTTACAGCCATTCACTATGCCTATATGATCAAAGTGATACAGGAACTAGAACCCACCTCTTTTGAGCAAGCCATGGGAAAAGAAAAATGGGAAAAAGCCATGGATGAAGAAATGGATGCCTTGGAAGCAAATGCTACATGGGAATTGGTGCCTTTGCCTAAAGACAAGAATGCAATTGGTTGCAAGTGGATTTATAAGGTGAAGCACAATGCAAATGGTTCTGTGAACAGATACAAGGCAAGATTAGTTGTCAAGGGGTATGCACAGACATATGGCACTGATTATGAAGAAACATTCAGTCTGGTTGCAAGGATGGCAACTGTAAGAGCAGTCATTGCTATGGCTGCATCAAAGGGATGTTCTTTACATCAAATGGATGTAAAGAATTACTTCTTGCATGGTGATTTGCAAGAAGAGGTCTTTATGGAGCAGCCACGAGGTTATGTTCATGCTGTTCATCCTGAGTTTGTTTGCAGGTTGAAGAAAGCCTTGTATGGCTTGAAGCAGGCAGCTAGAGAATGGTCTGACAAGATAGGACAGTATCTTGTCACTATTGGCTTTTAGATTTCCAAGGCAGATTTCTCACTTTATGTGAGAAAAACAGAGAAAGGTATTATGCTACTTGTCATTTATGTTGATGATTTGATCATCACAGGTGACAGTGATTAAGATATCCTTCATGTGAAAATGCTATTGAAGCAGAAGTTTGAGATGAAGGATTTGGGAGAGCCGCGTTATTTCTTGGGCATTGAGGTGATTAGATCACCAAGTGGGATACGGCTCTTGCAGAGGTAGTATGGATTAGACATGCTGTCCAAATATGGGATGACAGGTTGTAAGCCTATTTCAGTTCCTTTGGAGTAGAATGTGAAGCTGAGCGCAGATGTAGGTGAGCTTCTGGAAGACCCTACTATGTACAGACGCATAGTAGGAAGTTTGATTTATATGACTATTACCACGCCAGATTTGAGCTATGCTATTGGATTGGTAATTAGTCAGTTTATGCAGGCTCCAAGGAAACCACATTTGGATGTGGCTAAACGCATGCTCAGGTATGTGAAGTCCACATTGTAGTATGGACTTTTTTATGAGACTGGGGTTCAGATACAGTTGGATGGATACAATGATGCTGATTGGGCTGGTAGTATTTCTGATAGATGATCTACCGGTGGATATGTATTCTCTTTTGGGAGTGCTGCAATCACTTGGAGTAGCAAGAAACAGCCTACAATTGCCTTGTCGAACATAGAGGCTGAGTACAGGGGTGCAGCAATGGCTGCATGTGAGGTAGCTTGGTTACATAAGCTACTTTATGATATGCATCAGTATACAGATGGGCCAGTTGTCATTTATTGTGACAATATGAGTAGTATACACTTGGCAAATAACCCAGTCTATCATGCTAGAACAAAGCACATTGAGGTGCATTATCACTATGTGTGGGAGAAGGTTTTACTAGGTCTTATTGATCTAGTTTATGTCAACACAGAGGAACAGGTAGCTAACATATTCACGAAGGCATTGGGTGCAGAGAAGTTGTGCAAGTTCAGAGACTTGCTTGGTGTGCAAGAATTGGGATTGAGCTCGAGGGGGAGTGTTGAGATATCAAGCTCCACTCGTGATATGCCAGGGTGACCATTGTGCATTTATGTCACCGACTTGTTAGCTACAGATGCGGTTGGTACATTGCCCATGAATAATAGCTAGATGATAGCTATCCTTATGTTCTCTAGTTCGTGGCTCAGTTAGTATGCCACCTTAGTTAGTTGAGTTTGGTTTGAGACCCACATATAGGGTTCTTCTATTTCTTTGTACTAGAGTTCTTTTGGCTTTCACAACTAAGAAGAGGAAAATTGTTTTCAGCCTCCACCTTTGTGTGTATTGCCCCATTATGTATGTGAGAAAGTCGCAAGTGAGACTTCTTCCTTCTCTCCTACTATCTTTACAAGACGGACACAAGAGTTGTGTTGAGAGAAAGAGAAAGAGGAGAGAGACCGACATAAGAGTTGCTCCCAAGAAAGTGATTCTATTCAATGTTAGAGCTGCCTAGTCCTCAACTCAGATATATGCATATGGTCTATGAAGAGAAAGAGGAGAGAGACGGACACAAGAGTTGTGTTGAGAGGAAGAGAAAGAGGAGAGAGACTGAATCATAGGCATATATATAGTTGAGGACTAGGCAGCTCTAACATTGAATAGAATCTGTCTCTCTCCTCTTTCTCTTCCTCTCAACAAAACATAGCCAGAGACCATGAACGTAGCCAATGACTGTGCATGCATAGAGCCATTTCATTGTATTATTTAAAATATTGTTGTGCACTTTAACACAAGGGAGCTTACCTAAAGTAGGCTTCCCATCATTTTGAGCAACTTCTTGACTGGCTTTGACATCTCTCGTACTCTTTTGGAAGATTTTCCAAGTGGCTAGGATGATTAGTGGGGATTCTTCATGAAGTACACTTTATCGCCTCACTATGAAGTCGGCTGTTGGTTCTCTTTTGATTGTGTGTCTTAGTTCTATCTTTCAAAGCCAGAAATTGAGATTATTTTTGCTATAACTCTTATGTTAAAGAGATTTGGGGGCTTTTCTTCCTTAAAATCCATATAAGCACTTTTAATTGATCACATTTGTGTAGTGTCGCATTTTCCATATAGCTTTGATTTCCTTTTCCCTTGAAGTTTGGCCAATGCTCAAAGAAGCCTCTACCTCAAACTTGAAAACACATGGCAGTCATTTTTAAGCCTTGGTTAAATTGATTCTAATTGCTTAGTCAAACTTTCCTTTGATTGAGCTTTAAGGGTCTTATTGGTATAATACAAAGGGATTCTTATAGCCTTAGCTACATCTTTCATTCCTCTTCCAGAAGAGGAGGCCCTTCACAAAGTTATTTGAGTTATACTCATTTTTACATGCCCTTGATTATTTTGGTTGAGATCTAATGCCTAAAGCAATCTCTACTAATTTAACATTTAATGGTGACAAGCTCCATTTCTAACAAAAGGAAGTTAAATATTTTCTAATGTTCAAAGACTTATGGGGGCCTAAGTCAACAATAGGAAGGCTCTGGACCTAGAAAGGACTCAAGGACGATGAGAGAGCACAAGAAATCATCATGGTTACCATTGACAAAAATTCTCATCCATCAAATTGACGAGCTGGCAATGGCTAGACTAAAATTGGATGAGATGGAAATAATAATTGATGCTAATTCAGGAAAGAACTCCAAAATCGCTTAAATAAATTTGAGTTCTCTATCCTTCAGTTTACTCAAGGTGATCTTGGCACCCATAAGTGGCTTATGGTCCAATTGGTATAAGTACATAAGCTACAATTAATGAGGAGGATGCATGACTTGGTGGGATCCTTAAAGCGGTGGCCATTCTAATTTGGACACATCATCCTATGCTCAAGGGCAATCTCTTCTTTTCCTGATGAGAGCATGTAGATTAGGTACAACAATTGGTAATGTTCAAAGCAGGGCGTAGCGAATATGCCTCTTTTAAATGCTCTTATTATACAAAAAAAGGGCACATTGAAGGAAATCTTAGCATTCGCACTATAGGTGTGCATATTTTCACAAGACTTGTCCTATTACTTGTGCCTCTTTCACACACTCCTGTGCTTGACGTCCCTTTCTAAATGTGAGATATTTATTAATACATGCTACTCTCTCTCTCTCTCTCTCTCTCTCTATATATATATATCTTCTATAATAACCTATACCTCATAATCCTTTTAGATCTTGCAAAAGCACTACATATGGCTTGTGATGCTACAACTCCCAGCATAAGCACATTATTTTACAACATTACTACATAGTAGGAGTCATATTGATAAAAATCTATTATTTCATGCTAAAAGAAAGCACTCTTAAGTGCAATTAGCAAGGTTAGGGAGAAGGTAGCAACACATGAAGCAAATATTAGCTTTTGCACTATAGATATGGATATTTTGACAAGACTTGTCTTATCTCTTGTGTCTCTTTCACAGACTTTTGTGCAAGATGTCCCTTTCTATGTTTATTAATACAAGCTAGTTGCTCTCTCTCTCTCTCTCATAAGCTATACCTCATAATCCTTTTAGATATTGTGAAAGAACTACATATGGCTTGTGATGCTAGCTACAACTCCTAGCATGAGCACACTGTTTTACAACATTACTACATAGCAGGAGTTATATTTACCTTGTTAAAAATCTATTGTTTCATGGTAAAAGAAAACACAGTTAAGTGCAATCAACTCATTAGAGAGAAGGTAGCAGCAGAAGAAGAAAATCTTAGCTTTTGTACTATAGATGTGGATATTTTCACAAGACTTGTCCTATTTCACACTCTTGTGCATGATTTCCCTTTTTAATTGTGAGACGTTTATGAATACAAACTACTCTCTCTCTCTCTCTCTCTCTCTCTCTCTCTCTTCAATAATAACCTATGCCTCATAATCCTTTTAGATCTTGCGAAAGCACTACATATAGCTTCTGATGCTACAACTCGGGCAGCATAAGCACAAATTTCTTTTACAACATTACTACATACTAGGAGTTGTAGTTTTTAAGCTCAAAATAATTAGAAGTTAAGAGTTCAAGATTAAAGTATACTATGGGGTTACCTTCCCCTCTTTATCTTGCCTATTTCTTTTTTTCTAGTTTTTTGAGCCCCATGCACTCCACTCTACCCAATGGGCATAGCGTCCCTAAATAGTCCCTAATTTTAGCAGTCTGAGCTTTCCATCGGAACTGCCTATAGTGTTTGCAAACGTCTTGGTAGGCGTGAAGCGTCATGCTAAGTAGGTCCCTTTAAACGGGTGGAGAAACTAGAGTCACGAGGGAAAAGAAAATGCTCCATGGCATATGGATCTGCGTTGAGGGTAAAGGACAACGGTGGTGATGGGTGATTCATGTACATTGCATAACCATGGTGACCGTGATGTGCATTGGCAGTCCCTAGAGCCCTCGCTCTTCGATCCGATTTGGACACACCATTCCAGAGCTCGAAAATCTTCCAAGGACGGAATATCTCTCCCGTTCTGCACAGCCACACAGCTCGCGGACAGGGCCGTTCTGTACCTTCTTTTAACGCTTCCCACGGGCCACCAGTAGCAACTTGCCTCCTCCTTCACAAGGAAGCAATGGCCATCGACAATAATACCCACCTCTCATCAACTTCTAAGTTCTGCCCCCATTAGGCTTTGCTTGATCCAATCAAAGATGTCGAAAGAGAAACCCCTTTCGCTTTCGTGTATCAAGCAGAGCCGTGTAACCAGTTCATGTACGCAGCGTTCCCCACATCCCTCCCTTCTCCCTCGAATCGTTGTCCCGTGTTTATCTCTTGAACACAGGCTACACAACCTCCCCGGCTCAGATTTTTTGCCTAGGGCTGCATCACCTCCTAGCTCTCTGCCGTCATTGAGCTGTAAAGCTGCTTGCTTGGACGTGCAAAATAGCTCCGATAAGACCACGTCTCCCCATTGTTAAGCTTGAGTGCCTCTTACTTTAGCTGGAAATATCTTTATCATATCAAAATCGCCGGCACGGCAGGGTCGCAGTCGATACACCGGGGCCGGTTCCCTCCACAATCATCTAGATACTTGTTGTCCGCTTTGCCTGCCCCTACACTTTTTCTAAGTATATATACCTCTAGCTGCACCATCTTTCTAGCAAGATCTCCCAGAACTCTTACTGGTGTCGTCTCTCCAATGCCCCAGTATCGTTGCCCCAGCGGTTCTTCCTGCTTGGGCGGTCACTCCCGTGGCCTTTAATGTCGCTAATTCAATCTATATCCCCTTCTCCCACTGATGATAGTGGTCGGCCTCTTTGAGTTCTGTCACTTGTGAGCTTAGAAGCAGAACCGGTCATATGGTGCAGCCAAGGATGACTTGCCGATTTCCTTAACTACCTTGACGGACGCCGTTGGGCTCGTCCGGTTTTGGGCAAGTTGTCCTTGGCTACACAGCCTGAACGGCACTACTTTCAAGCTCTCAAGTGAAATCTTGGCGGTGACTCCCCTAATTACACTGCCGTTGGGTTTATTATCGTGTTGGGCAAGTTGTCCCTGGCTATGCAGCTTGATCAGCTCTACTTTCATCGGTCATGGCATGGCGCAAAGACTGCGTCTTGACACAAGAGCTAACCAATGTTGCCAGCTCTGTTCCTTCATCAGGTCTACTGGTTGTAATGTAAGCCTACTATTTTCCATCTACTGTGTGGGTCGACGACACATTGCGTATGAAGGTCCGTTTGTTTGTCCTGGCTCGACGTAGAAAATCGTGTCTGTCCTGCCGCCTCATTTCAACGGCTGTTGCATGTGCTGCTTCATCGCTTAGGTGAGAATGTGAGAATGTGATGAACTAATTGCAGTCTTGCGGATACCGATAGGTTGTCCTGACAAAGAGCTATCGAGGAAGTTTCCTATTCTGCACTGTCTGAGGATGGTATAGAACCATGGTGTGAGAATGTGGATAGTCATGTTCGCTACTCTCGTGCCGATACAGCTAGGTTGTCCTGGCAAAGAGTGATGGTATAGAACCATGGTGTGAGAATGTTGATAGTTGAGTTCTCTACTTTCGTGCCTCAAAGTTAGCATGTATTAGTGCGCGATCGCTTATAACTATGATCAAACAGGATGACTCGTGAAAAGTTGGTTCTTTTTCTTCCCATGTCCCGTCTCGTATACAGACTATGGGTATTATCTAAGTGCAACTATGCCCAACTATATTGGAGGCCGAAGAGCGATGGAAAAATAGCAGCTTATCATCGTCATGTAGCGATGTGGGACAGCAGGAAAAGATGGAAGATGGAACTATGGACGGGTGAAACAAACGATTTGTGCGGCAACCGAGAACGCCGCTGTCTATACAAGTGACATCGTTGGCAGTAAAGGTGCGTGCGCAGGCAAATAAATTGGAAAGAGCTCGTGACGAAGTTCTTCTTCCCTCGTGGCAACGAAGGTAACTCACCTTTCAGGCCTCCACTTGCGTCCCTCAAAGCATTGTCCGTATCAAAACTTCTCGAAATGTAATATTCTAAATCCATATTGCGCACGTTTCTACCATCTTTATCCTAAAACAATAACATGGACTGAACCTAAAAAATCCATTATTCAAAAAACTGATTTTACTCTCCCTTAAGTTTTAGAAGTACTAATATCTAAAGTCCCAAAACTTAGTGTACGCTCCCTCTCTAAATTTCTTACACTATATATATAAAAACTGATATATATATCTAAAAACTGATTTTCATTCCATTATATCTAAAGACTGATTTTCATCCCATTATACATAATATAAGACTGATTTTACAATATAAATTCCATTATTCAAAAACTGATTTTACTCTCCCTTAAGTTTTAGAAGTACTAATATCTAAAGTCCCAAAACTTAGTGTATGCTCCCTCTCTAAATTTCTTACACTATATATGTATTTTGAAAATTACCTTCTCGCTTGCTATAAAGCAACGCTTCTTTCCCTCAAGTTCAAAAAATTCCTATGTAAGGCAAAGCTTCATATTCGCAAGTGCCTTTCAAGCCCTATTAATATTACCATCTTTTGTTGTCTTTTATTTCTGAGAATCCTTCTCCAAGCTACTTAAATTACAAATCTATTTGTATATATATATATATATATATATTGGTAAATTTGTAGATTATCTTCTCTCTTGCTCTATAAAATCAAAGCTTATTAAACTCAAGTACTTGTCAAGAGCTATTAGTAATAGCATTTTTCACTTTTTTAGTCTTAGTTTCCCATGACCCTTGAATACAAATTGAATGCATATCTATATAATTCTTTTATTTGTTTATTAGTCATAATTATTGATAAGGAATATGACACATTTATTCAATTGCATTGTCATAAAACTAGATGAAAACAAAAATGAATATGTATTACTCTCTAATGGGTCATAGAAATAAGTGGACATATTTATTCAATTGCATTATAATGAAACCATATTTAATTTTGCATTGTAGTGAAACTATATGAATGAAGTAAATATGGATATTGTTTATTATGCAAATTTGTAGCACTTGTAATCTTTTTAGGCTAGTTATCATGGGTTTGTATTTTTAATCCTTTGAGTAAAATAGAGTTTACAATTTGAATGAAGTCATCAAACACTTGAAAGACGTTCTCTTCTTATCATCATTTTTCATAGTGATGATGCACATTCTCTACCTCCAAAGTTATTCTCTTCAATTATATTCCTTGAATTCATAGTAAGAATAATTAGTCTCAATCTTGCTCTCATTTAATTGTTCTTAGTTCTAGTTTCTAGATTGTCATACCTTGTATGAATTTACAAAATAGTTACTAATATTGGCAACTCTTAGAGGGCACAATATTAAAACCTAAATATGATGTGCACTCAAGGGGCTTTATCAATCAATTTTACATGGATAAATATCCCTTTCTCTATACAAAATTACGTTTTTCTTTCAAATTAAAACCAAAATACCCTTTTTGTAAATACCCTTTAGTAAATTGACCAAAAATTTTTCAATTTAAAAACCTCTCTAGTTGTATCCAGGTAGAGTATACTTTCATAAATTAGTTAACCATGTAGAGTATACTTTCATAAATTAGTTAACCATCTTAGGAAACTAGTTCATCTATTTTTCCTATGAAGTGAATACAAGAGAACACAATAATCTCCATCACAAGCAAAAACACGACAATGCTTCCTTTGTATTTCATGATTAGAGCTAGCTAAAACACATAGCACTAATAGATCATTAGGTGGGTAAGGGCCATATATAGTAGATAAGAGGATGAATCCCATCCATATATGGATATAGTGTGGATACTTGTGTAATATTTTTCTTCTTTAAAAGACTTATATTGTGGTGTCATGTCTATATGCTCTCTTTCTCTCTCTCTCTCTCTCTCTCTCTCTCTCTCTATACTTGGTAACAGGGCCACCCTTAGACTACCTTCACATATAAACTTGAAGGGATAAGGATTTCATGATAAATAGTATCGCAGCTTGTGTAGGTCTTACAAAGATTCTATTAGTTGAGAGAGAAGAAGAAGAGACAATAGATACACCAAATAAACTCATAAAGACTAATTCATATTGATCACAAGTTACACATATATAGGTGAGACCTAGTTCAAGTTAGAGCGAGCTATATACAACTCTAACACCCCCACTCAAACAAAGGTCTCTAGCTACAGATGAAAAAACCCTTGAGGAGCACAAGGGAAAAACCTGAGCTCCTATATACAAGTATACAAGTTGATCGTAGAGTAAAAGTGATGCATTTGTATAATTATTTACTAGTATTGCTGATCATTAATTGCCAGCAATGCAGATGTGCATCTATATACAAATCTCGGGGGGGTCACTCATCATATGTAACCCTATCACGTGAGTTCAACAGAAATAAATATACAGAAGGGACTATTTTAAATAGTTTTGGAAAAAATTTACAGATTTGTATAGAAAAGGGGTACATTTTATTAATGAAAAATTTACAGATAAGGGATTTTAGAAATATGCCTTGAACGCACGTGGTATAGAGGGTTTATACATAGTGACCCCCCCGAGATACAAATGTTAAAAGTCAACCATAGGTGTGTTAATCTTGGAAGAGAGAGGGTGTAAGAACTCCAAGTTTTGATCGTAGCACAGTGAAGCGTGCCTCACTAAGTCCTTTAGTGAGAATGTCCGCAAGCATATGAGAAGTGGGACAATGTTCAATCATTATTATCCCTTCCTTCACTAGTTCATGTCTAACATAATGATAATGAACAACAATATGCTTGGATTTATTATGCTTATTATAGTCTTTAGCCAAATTAATAGCACTTTGATTATCACATCTGAGAGGATTACTCGATGAGGGAGGATGTCCAATATTTATAAGCAATTGGTGCAACCAAACCAATTCTTGAGTTAGTAGAGAGGCCGCTACATACTCAGATTCTGTGGTAGAAACAACACAATGCTACTTCTTACTTACCCAAGAGACCAAGCAACCGTTTATAAAGAAGCAATTACCACTTGCAGATCACATAGAGAAATGAGAGCTTGCCTAGTCTACATCTCTATATCCCAAAAGATCAAGAGGCATCATAGTAGATGATTCCTGTATGACGTCGATAAACTAATCCAAAGTCGAAAGCATTGATGAGACTAGCAGAGCGATACTGAAATGCCTTTATAGCTAGATGAACAATCATGTTTACAAACACACCAAGAGGAACACAATCCCAAGATGAACTCAAAACACCATGAAACGGAAAAATACTAAGAAGTACCATATATTGATAGCCACCGATAACTATAGAAAATACGAAGAAGAAATGTATAGAGATCACAACCACCAAGAAACCATGAACACGTAGATAGAACCCCTTGTAGGATCAGATAAACTTTGCTTGCCAAAATGACTGATTGGATGCCAAGAAGCTTGGATGGGACCCTGGATCTCTTATTAAATCCTTACTTGGGCTTCCAATCTTCCTCCTATACTTAGCTTTTACACCACTATCTCCCCTCTAGGATATCTCCTTGACTTGTTACGGCCAGTTGACATGCAATCACTTCTGGAGTCAAGGCCTTAGCTCTTAGAAACCTGTGAGTCAAGCCGCCGTTGTCCTTTGATGCCAGAATTATAATAGATCTAGTACAACCTAAAGCAAGGAATATATACAACGGATGTGGTCACGTCCATGCAATGGTAGATGAATAAGCTAGCACCTTTAAATCCATACTGCCTCTATCCCATTTCGTCATGATCACCAATGCCTCCCACAAGTCGTATGCCATAAGAAAAGGCTGGCGACCTCATGCTTCCAAAGGAGGTATCTCACCTTGAAAACATATCTTGATTGTCTACCAAGTCTCCCTTCTCTTTGCGGTTCTAATAAAAATCTTCTTGCTTTGACTCCACCAATTGACGGTTTGATAGGAACATCCTTTCCATTTGATGACTTCTTAATATATGTTATGATATGAACATATCCTCCATAGAGACCCATGTCCGATAATTCTTTTTCTAATGCAGCAATTGCTTTTTGCCTATTTTTTTTGGTTTAATCCTGCAAGAAAATCCAATATACAATAAAACCAACTTTTTTATGATTCTATATAAAGCATGCAATGTGCATATATGTACATTGCACAAAAAAGTATCAAGAACTGCTTTGAATTCAAGATTAATATTATCCCTATTAGGATCTTTTCTCCACCATTTAGGATCCATGACATGGGCTGGCTCCTTGCAATAAAGGCATGGAGATTTTTAATTACCTCCTTTGCTTATGTTGAACATACATTTGAGAGTCTTGAGGTCCCCTACCATATGCCAATCAACTTGGAAATCACCCTTGCCTCGAACATGAAGTTGCCCTCCTTGAACCTAGTTTTTGATGACTTCTAGTATTTTGGTATGGTGAAACACCCAAAACAAAGTTTGATGGTCCCCTGTCTTTACCTTCCATTAAGAAGAAAATATATTAAAGCAGCTGGATCTAATAAATGAAATCAAACATCAATATATTTAAAAAATGAAAGTTCATGCTTACCTCAAATGCTCCCAACCACCAAATGTGCTTCTTGAATTGTACATTGAAATACTTTGAGTTTTCTTTAGTGATTCATGTATCAAGTTCCCTATTCATAAGTGCGATAGTCACTTTCAATCTTTTTGTCTTTCACAATTTCACATTCATCCGACTTTATGACGAATATAAGCCATCCCTGACACTCCTCAAATGTGATTCCGTAGAATTCAACCATTCTTTTTTGTAATTGTTCAATATCAACAAAAAAATTATTCCAAGGATTACACATAGTGGTCCCCTTACTACCTTCAAATACATCCTCAATATGCAACCACTGACCAATAAAATCATCTACTTGATCGTTGAGTGAAGCTCTTAAATTCCAAACTTCTACAGCATTTAGAAGAAGCACACATTTGGTCCTTTGATCTTTAAAAGTTGATGACACTGCTTTAAAAATAGAAGAATTACCTTTTCTGCTAACTCCACTCTCATCAAGAGTCTCTTGAATTAAGTTTACCTCAACTTTATTGCTTTCCACGAACTTTTGCACAACATTGCATTTGACGGTTTTAAACTTCTTTTTCTCAATCATCCCTTTCGTAATAGTTGTTGAAAATAGACCTTTCATTTGTTTTACGGGAAGAGCATTTGGATCAACATTTTCCTTTTGGGGCTCCAAAACTTCCCTATAAATAGGATGCGTAGATAAGAGTTAACAAAGGAAGATTTACATAGCCACATTGCAAATAGTAAATGCTTTAAACAATCTCACCTTGCTACTTGTACTCGATGCTTGCGCCCTCCACTTCCTGCTTTCAATTCTACAAGGTTGCAAATTTTTCTTCTTGTAAGCCTATCTCCCAAAGGGGTCACTTGCGATCTTGCTTTACGTAACTTCTCCCTCATCTTTGTATGTTCTTCAACTTCATTATGTAACTTCTCTTTCAATCTAGATCTTTTGGCTATCTGCTATATTTTTGTGTTTGCCTCTTGATCATATAAAGACTTGTACGTGTGTGCAACTTGATATTGAGTCGTGACGTTACCATGCATACCTTTTGTTTCGTCACCCACAAATTTCAGCAATGTTGTCAAATTTGAGAATGGTGGTGTAGAACTTTAGACAAGACATTTTGGATAAATCTTCCCATCACACCATAAGTCGATATGTTGTAAACCTTCTCTCCTCATTTTTTCTCTTTGCATGGCGTTGACGTGTTGTTGTTTTGGAAGAGGTGCATATTCTTCAGCTAAATCAATATGAAGATGGTGTTGTCGTCTCTTGTTGGCTTGTTCTATAGAGTTGGAATCCGGTGTTTCCATTTTGATTGCAGTGTTTTTCCATTGCTTCATGATTTCATTACTCTTTCATAAGCAAAAGACTCTTGATGGCAGTAAACTTTGAAAACAAGCATATGGCAAGATTAGATATGGTGTTCTGATAGAGAAGCTTAATGATCATGGAGATGGCTAGAAAATGATTAAGAGAAAGGCATGGCTTGTAGGAACATTGAATAATAACGTTCTCACCTTGCTACTTGTACTCGATGCTTGCGCCCTTCACTTCCTGCTTTCAATTCTACAAGGTTGCAAATGTTTCTTCTTGTAAGCCTATCTCCCAAAGGGGTCACTTGCGATCTTGCTTTACGTAACTTCTCCCTCATCTTTGTATGTTCTTACACTTATGTAACTTCTCTTTCAATCTAGATCTTTTGGCTATCTGCTATATTTTTGTGTTTGCCTCTTGATCATATAATGAGTTGTACGTGTGTGTAACTTGATATTGAGTCGTGATGTTACCATGCATACCTTTTGTTCCGTCACCCACAAATTTCAGCAATGTTGTCAAATTTGAGAATGGTGGTGTAGAACTTTAGACAAGACATTTTGGATAAATCTTCCCATCACACCATAAGTCGATATGCTGTAAACCTTCTCTCCTCATTTTTTCTCTTTGCATGGCATTGACATGTTGTCGTTTTGGAAGAGGTGCATATTCTTTAGCTAAATCAATATGAAGATGGTGTTGTCGTCTCTTGTTGGCTTGTTCTATAGAGTTGGAATCCGGTGTTTCCATTTTGACTGCAAAGCTACTTACTATCAATCGTCATGAACTTGTGGATGGCATGAATCTCCCAGCTCATCCTCACATGGGCCTTTGTGAATATTGTGCTCTTGGTAAGCAATGTCAAGCATCATCGAAAACCCTTTCATGTATCTACTTGAACTCATTCATATGCTTTATTGGATCTCATTAACAATAATAAATGTGGACTTTTTCCTTCATCTAAGTCTTTCTACAGGTATTTCATCAATTTCATTGACGAGTTTTCAAGATATACAACTGCATTTCTCTTGCGACATAAGTCAGAGGCCTTATTAATATTCAAGCAATATAAAATAGCTATGAAACTTCATACTGGTTTTCGTATCAAGACTCAGGGATATCATCACAAGGGAATTCTACTACTTTGACAAACAAAATTCATTCAAGGTGCAGTTCAGATGTTTGGCTTGAGGAATGCTCACTCTATGACCACTCATTTTCTTGTGAGCTCTATCAAAAATACTCGATCAACTCATGATGCTGTGGTTTCACATGAACCCTATGCCAATCTTGTTGGTTGCCTATAGTTTGTTGGGTTGAACACTCGACCAGATATTCTTTTTACTGCCAATTTTCTAGGTCAATATCTAGCTGCTCCCTCAATGCAACATTTGTTTGTAGCAAAACGTGTTCTAAAGTATTTGAAAGGTGCTGATGGGCTTTTTTTGTGTGACCGGTATCCTTTTTTATCAAATGAAATATGCTATGTAAATCACATACAAGAGCACTCACGTGTAGGAGGCAGTAGCACTAATAGGCACACATGTAAATAATAGAGACTCAATAGAGATAGGATAGAAGATAGTAGCTAGAGAATCATGACATTGGCCCTCTCTATTTTTTTGGGATGATTTTTGTACTAAACATATATTTTGAAAACAACTATGCACTTGTATGAAGAACCCTAATTGCAGGAGATGATGACAAGAACTTTGCAACCAAGAGAAACAAAGACTACAGAGAATGATAGGTTGCATAAAGAAATGCATGAGGTGGTTGACATGTTCAAAAATCTCAGTCTCAATCTACTAGGAGGTGGCACTGCAAGAGGACAAGGAAGGGGGCCCAAGCCACCGTATCAAAATCCAGGGAACAAGTAGGATCCAAGAGTAATTAGAGGAGCTAATCAAAGAAGGTTTAAACCCTATAATTGTTACAATTGTGGGGATTGGGGTCACATCGGTCCAATTTGTGATAAGCCTCCACGTAGAGGAGCAGACATGTTTCCTTTGCCAAGCAATTTGAATAATCGAGCAAATGATTTCAGCATAGAAATCAAAGATAAGCCAAGTCCAAGCGGTTTGACAACAGAAGAAAAAGGGAAGCAGAAGATGGATGAAAAGCAGCCTGTAGTGTCACCAATATATTTAAGAAGACCCTGAATTGATGCCAATGAAGAGGGTTAGGGAAAAAGAGCCTGAGAATGGACACATTGATGCAAAGAAAGGAAAACAGAAGGAAGGGGAGTCTGCTACAAGCAAAAAGAAATCAAGACCATGAAGGCATTTTCAAACAGGGGACTTACCACTTGAGGGAACTCAAGAAAATTACTCTCTTCAGAAGGATTTGATAGGTAAGAAAGTGAACATTTTGTATGGTCAATTGATGGATTTTTGCCCTTGGCTAAGAAGACAATGGAAGCAGCTAGTCAACCCACCCAAGCTAGAGAAGAAGAAGATGGTAAGGGTTCAATCCTTGGAAGAATTGCCTAATATATGTCTTGTGATAGATGCTTGGCATAAGGGAAAATCTATAGGAGAAGCATATATTGATGGTGGAGCCCAACTATGTGTAATTACACAGTCTTGTGTCAAAAGGTTAGGCCTCAAACTAAATGGAGTATCAGGGTACAGGATCAGACTGGCAAATCATTCCAAGTTAATGCTTGGGGATCTTGAATGCCATGGACGTGAGGGTTTTTGGGGTTGATATAAAAGTTGATTGTCATGTCATGCCAACTAGGATGGGAGCCTTTCCACTAATTTTGGGTAGACCGTAGTTAAGACTAGCAAAAGCAGTCCAGGATTGGGGGAAGGGCATGCTTACTCTATTGAATAGGCAAGGGCTAAGAAAAAATTCAGCATGGTGGACAGGAAGCTCTTAGAGGAAGAAGAAGAAGAAAGAGAAGATAGTGAAGCCAGCTCAAGTGGGACTGAAGAGGAGAGTGAAAGTGACAGTGAAATCACACATTCAAGCAGTGATGAGGTAGGGATGTTGTTTTTAGAAGAAGAACGAAAAGAAAGTGAGGGACTTGTGGGACAAATGGAAGAGATGGAAAAGAGGTGTATTGAGGAAATAGAGGCATTCTTAGAGCCAAATGTGGAGAATCATGAAGATATATTTTCAAAAATGCTTGAC